>NC_091172.1:3014567-3040728 GCF_040958095.1 Procambarus clarkii
CCAGTACCACCAACACACCAGTACTACCAACCCACCAGATCCACCAACACACCAGTACCACCAACACACCAGTACCACCAACACACCAGAACCACCAACACACCAGTACCACCAACCTACCAGTACCACCAATCCACCAGTACCACCAACACACCAGTACCACCAACCCATCAGTACCACCAACGCACTAGTACCACCAACACACCATTACCACCAACCCACCAGTACCACCAACCCACCAGTACCAACAACCCCCCAGTACCACCAACCCACCAGTACCACCAACCCACCAGTACCACTAACACACCAGTACCACCAACACACCAGTACCACCAACCCACCAGTACCACCAACACACCAGTACCACCAACACACCAGTACCACCAACCCACCAGAACCACCAACCCATCAGTACCACCAACACACCAGTACCACCAACCCACCCGTACCACCAACACACCAGTACCTCCAACACATCAGTACCTCCAACACACCAGTACCACCAACACACCAGTACCACCAACACACCAGAACCACAAACACACCAGAACCACCAACACACCAGTACCACTTACACACCAGTACCACCAACACACCAGTACCACCAACACACCAGTACCACCAACCCACCAGTACCACCAACACCAGTTCCACCAACACACCAGTACCACCAACACACCAGTACCACCAACACACCAGTACCACCAACCCACCAGTACCACCAACACACCAGAACCACCAACACACCAGTACCACCAACACACCAGTACAACCAACCTACCAGTACCACCAACACTCCAGTACCACCAACACACCAGTACCACCAACCCACCAGAACCACCAACACACCAGAAGCACCAACACAGCAGTACCACCAACACACCAGTACCACCAACAAACCAGTACCACTAACAAACCAGTATCACCAACCCACCAGTACCACCAACACACCAGTACCACCTACCTACCAGTACCACCAACCCACCAGTACCACCAACCCACCAGTACCACCAACCCATCAGTACCACCAACTTACCAGTACCACCAACAAACCAGTACCACCAACAAACCAGTACCACCAACAAACCAGTACCACCAACACACCAGTACCACCAACCCACCAGTACCACCAACCCCCCAGTACCACCAACCCATCAGTACCACCAACACCAGTACCACCAACCCACCAGTACCACCAACACACCAGTACCACCAACACACCAGTACCACCAACACACCAGTACCACCAACACACCAGTACCACCAACCCACCAGAACCACCAACACACCAGTACCACCAACACACCAGTTCCACCAACACACCAGAACCACCAACACACCAGTACCACCAACACACCAGTACCACCAACCCACCAGTACCACCAACACGCCAGTACCACCAACCCATCAGTACCACCAACACACCAGTACCACCAACCCACCAGAACCACCAACACACCAGTACCACCAACACACCAGTACCACCAACACACCAGTACCACCAACACGCCAGTACCACCAACCCATCAGTACCACCAACACACCAGTACCACCAACACACCAGTTCCACCAACACACCAGAACCACCAACACACCAGTACCACCAACACACCAGAACCACCAACACACCAGAAGCACCAACACACCAGTACCACCAACACACCAGTACCACCAACACACCAGTACCACCAACCCACCAGAACCACCAACACACCAGTACCACCAACACACCAGTACCACCAACACACCAGAACCACCAACAGATCAGTACCACCAACACACCAGTACCACCAACCCACCAGTACCACCAACCCACCAGTACCAGCAACACACCAGTACCATCAACACACCAGTACCACCAACCCACCAGTACCACCAACACACCAGTACCACCAACTCACCAGTACTACCAACCCACCAGTACCACCAACCCACCAGTAGCACCAACCCACCAGTACCACCAACACACCAGTACCACCAACACACCAGTACCACCAACACACCAGTACCACCAACCCACCAGTACCACCAACACACCAGTACTACCAACACCAGTACCACCAACACACCAGCACGACCAACACACCAGCACCACCAACACACCAGTACCACCAACACACCAATACCACCAACACACCAATACCACCAACCCACCAGTACCACCAACCCACCAGTATCACCAAACACCAGTACTACCAACACACCAGTACCACCAACACACCAGCACCAGCAACACACCAATACCACCAACACACCAGTACCACCAACCCACCAGTACCACCAACAAACCAGTACTACCAACACACCAGTACCACCAACAAACCAGCACCACCAACACACCAGCACCACCAGCACCACCAACACACCAATACCACCAACACACCAGTACCACCAACCCACCAGTAGCACCAACACACCAGTACTACCAACACACCAGAACCACCAACACACCAGTACCACCAACCCACCAGTGCCACCAACCCACCAGTACCACCAACACACCAGCACCACCAACACACCAGCACCACCAACACACCAGTACCACCAACACATCAGTACCACCAACACACCAGTACCACCAACACACCAGCACCACCAACACACCAGCACCACCAACACACCAGCACCACCAACACACCAGCACCACCAACACACCAGCACCAACACACCAGCACCACACCAATACCACCAATACACCAGTACCACCAACTTACCAGTACCACCAACACACCAGTACCACCAACCCACCAGTACCACCAACACACCAGTACCACCAACACACCAGTACCACCAACACACCAGTACCACCATCCCACCAGTACCACCAACACACCAGCACCACCAACCCACCAGAACCACCAACCCACCAGTACCACCAACACACCAGTACCACCAACACACCAGTACCACCAACCCACCAGTACCACCAACACACCAGTACTACCAACACACCAGTACCACCAACACACCAGTACCACCAACACACCAATACCACCAACACACCAGTACCACCAACACACCAGTACCACCAACCCACCAGTACCACCAACACACCAGTACCACCAACACACCAGTACCACCAACACACCAGTACCACCAACACACCAGTACCACCAACCCACCGGTACCTCCAACACACCAGCACCACCAACCCACCAGTACCACCAACACACCAGTACCACCAACACACCAGTACCACCAACCCACCAGTACCACCAACACACCAGTACTACCAACACACCAGTACCACCAACCCACCAGTACCACCAACACACCAGTACCACCATCCCACCAGAACCACCAACACACCAGTACCACCAACACACCAGAACCACCAACACACCAGTACCACCAACACACCAGTACCACCAATACACCAGTACCACCAACACACCAGTACCACCAACACACCAGTACCACCAACCCACCAGTACCACCAACCCACCAGTACCACCAACACACCAGTACCACCAACCCACCAGTACCATAAACCCACCAGTACCACCAACCCACCAGTACTACCAACACACCAGTACCACCAACAAACCAGCACCACCAACCCACCAGTACCATAAACCCATCAGTACTACTAACACACCAGTACCACCAACCTACCAGTACCACCATCACACCAGTACCACCAACTCACCAGTACTACCAACCCACCAGTACCACCAACATACCAGTACCACCAACACACCAGTACCACTAACACACCAGTACCACCAACACACCAGTACCACCAACACTCCAGTACCACCAACACTCCAGTACCACCAACACACCAGTACCACCAACCCACCAGAACCACCAACACACCAGTACCACCAACACACCAGTACCACCAACACACCAGAACCACCAACACACCAGTACCACCAACACACCAGTACCACCAACCCACCAGTACCACCAACCCACCAGTACCACCAACACACCAGTACCACCAACCCATCAGTACCACCAACACACTAGTTCCACCAACACACCAGTACCACCAACCCACCAGTACCACCAACCCACCAGTACCAACAACCCACCAGTACCACCAACCCACCAGTACCACCAACCCACCAGTACCACTAACACACCAGTACCACCAACCCACCAGTACCACCAACCCACCAGTACCACCAACACACCAGTACCACCAACACACCAGTGCCACCAACCCACCAGAACCACCAACCCATCAGTACCACCAACACACCAGTACCACCAACCCACCAGTACCACCAACACACCAGTACCTCCAACACATCAGTACCTCCAACACCAGTACCACCAACACACCAGTACCACCAACACACCAGAACCACCAACACACCAGTACCACCAACACACCAGTACCACCAACACACCAGTACCACCAACCCACCAGTACCACCAACACACCAGTACCACCAACACACCAGTACCACCAACACACCAGAAGCACCAACACACCAGAACCACCAACACACCAGTACCACCAACAAACCAGTACCACCAACCCACCAGTACCACCAACACACCAGTACCACCAACCTACCAGTACCACCAACCCACCAGTACCACCAACCCATCAGTACCACCAACCCACCAGTACCACCAACCCATCAGTACCACCAACCCACCAGTACCACCAACAAACCAGTACCACCAACAAACCAGTACCACCAACAAACCAGTACCACCAACAAACCAGTACCACCAACAAACCAGTACCACCAACACACCAGTACCACCAACCCATCAGTACCACCAACCCATCAGTACCACCAACCCACCAGTACCACCAACCCACCAGTACCACCAACCCACCAGTACCACCAACACACCAGTACCACCAACACACCAGTACCACCAACACACCAGTACCACCAACACACCAGTACCACCAACCCACCAGAACCACCAACCCACCAGAACCACCAACACACCAGTTCCACCAACACACCAGAACCACCAACACACTAGTACCACCAACACACCAGTACCACCAACCCACCAGTACCACCAACACACCAGTACCACCAACCCATCAGTACCACCAACACACCAGTACCACCAACACACCAGTACCACCAACCCACCAGTACCACCAACACACCAGTACCACCAACTCACCAGTACTACCAACCCACCAGAACCACCAACACACCAGAAGCACCAACACACCAGTACCACCAACACACCAGTACCACTAACACACCAGTACCACCAACCCACCAGAACCACCAACACACCAGTACCACCAACACACCAGTACCACCAACACACCAGAACCACCAACACACCAGTACCACCAACACACCAGTACTACCAACCCACAGTACCACCAACCCACCAGTACCACCAACACACCAGTACCACCAACCCATCAGTACCACCAACACACTAGTACCACCAACTCACCAGTACTACCAACCCACCAGTACCACCAACCCACCAGTACCACCAACCCACCAGTACCACCAACACACCAGTACCACCAACCCACCAGTACAACCAACACACTAGTACCACCAACTCACCAGTACTACCAACACACCAGTACCACCAACACACCAGCACCACCAACACACCAGCACCACCAACACACCAGTACCACCAACACACCAATACCACCAACACACCAATACCACCAACCCACCAGTACCACCAACCCACCAGTACCACCAAACACCAGTACTACCAACACACCAGTACCACCAACACACCAGCACCACCAACACTCCAGCACCACCAACACACCAATACCACAAACACCAGTACCACCAACCCACCAGTACCACCAACACACCAGTACTACCAACACACCAGTACCACCAACAAACCAGCACCACCAACACACCAGTACCACCAACACACCAGTACCACCAACCCACCAGTACCACCAACCCACCAGTACTACCAACACACCAGTGCCATCAACCCACCAGTACCACCAACACACCAGTACCACCAACCCACCACAACCACCAACACACCAGTACCACCAACCCACCAGTACCACCAACACACCAGTACCACCAACCCACCACAACCACCAACACACCAGTACCACCAACCCACCAGTACCACCAACCCACCAATACCACAAACACACCATTACCACCAACACACCAGCACCACCAACACACCAGCACCACCAACACACCAGCACCACCAACACACCAGCACCACCAACACACCAGTACTACCAACACACCAGTACCACCAACACACCAGCACCACCAACACATCAATACCACCAACACACCAGTACCACCAACCCACCAGTACCACCAACACACCAGTACCACCAACACACCAGTACCACCAACACACCAGTACCACCAACCCACCAGTACCACCAACCCACCAGTACCACCAACACACCAGTACCACCAACCCACCAGTACCATAAACCCACCAGTACCACCAACCCACCAGTACCACCAACACACCAGTACCACCAACACACCAGTACCACCAACCCACCAGTACCACCAACCCAACAGTACCACCAACCCCCCAGTACCACCAACCCACCAGTACCACAAACACAACAGTACCACCAACACACCAGTACCACCAACACACCAGTACCACCAACACACCAGTACCACCAACACACCAGTACCACCAACACACCAGTACCACCAACCCATCACTACCACCAACACATTAGTACCACCAACACACCAGTACCACCAACACACCAGTACCACCAACACACCAGTACCACCAACCCATCAGTACCACCAACACACCAGTACCACCAACCCACCAGTACCACCAACCCATCAGTACCACCAACACACCAGTACCACCAACCCATCAGTACCACCAACACACCAGTACCACCAACCCACCAGTACCACCAACACACCAGTACCACCAACCCATCAGTACCACCAACACATTAGTACCACCAACCCACCAGTACCACCAACACAACAGTACCACCAACCCACCAGTACCACCAACCCACCAGTACCACCAACCCATCAGTACCACCAACACACCAGTACCACCAACCCATCAGTTCCACCAACAGACCAGTACCACCAACACACCAGTACCACCAACCCACCAGTTCCACCAACCCACCAGTACCACCAACACACCAGTGCCACCAACACACCAGTACCACCAACCCATCAGTACCACTAACACACCAGTACCACCAACCTACCAGTACCACCATCACACCAGTACCACCAACTCACCAGTACTACCAACCCACCAGAACCACCAACACACCAGTACTACCAACCCACCAGTACCACCAACATACCAGTACCACCAACACACCAGTACCACCAACACACCAGTACCACCAACACACCAGTACCACCAACACACCAGTACCACCAACACTCCAGTACCACCAACACACCAGTACCACCAACACACCAGTACCACCAACCCACCAGAACCACCAACACACCAGTACCACCAACACACCAGTACCACCAACACACCAGAACCACCAACACACCAGTACCACCAACACACCAGTACCACCAACCCACCAGTACCACCAACCCACCAGTACCACCAACACACCAGTACCACCAACTCATCAGTACCACCAACACACTAGTACCACCAACACACCAGTACCACCAACCCACCAGTACCACCAACCCACCAGTACCAACAACCCACCAGTACCACCAACCCACCAGTACCACCAACCCACCAGTACCACTAACACACCAGTACCACCAACACACCAGTACCACCAACCCACCAGTACCACCAACACACCAGTACCACCAACACACCAGTGCCACCAACCCACCAGAACCACCAACCCATCAGTACCACCAACACACCAGTACCACCAACCCACCAGTACCACCAACACACCAGTACCTCCAACACATCAGTACCTCCAACACCAGTACCACCAACACCAGTACCACCAACACACCAGTACCACCAACACACCAGAACCACCAACACACCAGTACCACCAACCCATCAGTACCACCAACCCACCAGTACCACCAACAAACCAGTACCACCAACAAACCAGTACCACCAACAAACCAGTACCACCAACCCACCAGTACCACCAACCCACCAGTACCACCAACCCATCAGTACCACCAACACACCAGTACCACCAACCCACCAGTACCACTAACACACCAGTACCACCAACACACCAGTACCACCAACACACCAGTACCACCAACACACCAGCACCACCAACACACCAGTACCACCAACACACCAATACCACCAACACACCAATACCACCAACCCACCAGTACCACCAACCCACCAGTACCACCAAACACCAGTACTACCAACACACCAGTACCACCAACACACCAGCACCACCAACACACCAGCACCACCAACACTCCAGCACCACCAACACACCAATACCACAAACACCAGTACCACCAACCCACCAGTACCACCAACACACCAGTACTACCAACACACCAGTACCACCAACAAACCAGCACCACCAACACACCAGTACCACCAACACACCAGTACCACCAACCCACCAGTACCACCAACCCACCAGTACTACCAACACACCAGTACCATCAACCTACCAGTACCACCAACACACCAGTACCACCAACCCACCACAACCACCAACACACCAGTACCACCAACCCACCAGTACCACCAACACACCAGTACCACCAACCCACCACAACCACCAACACACCAGTACCACCAACCCACCAGTACCACCAACCCACCAATACCACAAACACACCATTACCACCAACACACCAGCACCACCAACACACCAGCACCACCAACACACCAGCACCACCAACACACCAGCACCACCAACACACCAGTACTACCAACACACCAGTACCACCAACACACCAGCACCACCAACACATCAATACCACCAACACACCAGTACCACCAACCCACCAGTACCACCAACACACCAGTACCACCAACACACCAGTACCACCAACATACCAGTACCACCAACCCACCAGTACCATCAACACACCAGCACCACCAACACACCAGCACCACCAACCCACCAGTACCACCAACACACCAGTACCACCAACACACCAGTACCACCAACCCACCAGTACCACCAACACACCAGTACTACCAACACACCAGTACTACCAACACACCAGTACCATCAACCCACCAGTACCACCAACACACCAGTACCACCAACCCACCACAACCACCAACACACCAGTACCACCAACACACCAGAACCACCAACACACCAGCACCACCAACACACCAGTACCACCAATACACCAGTACCACCAACACACCAGTACCACCAACACACCAGTACCACCAACACACCAGTACCACCAACCCACCAGTACCACCAACCCACCAGTACCACCAACACACCAGTACCACCAACCCACCAGTACCATAAACCCACCAGTACCACCAACCCACCAGTACCACCAACACACCAGTACCACCAACACACCAGTACCACCAATACACCAGTACCACCAACCCACCAGTACCACCAACCCAACAGTACCACCAACCCCCCAGTACCACCAACCCACCAGTACCACAAACACAACAGTACCACCAACACACCAGTACCACCAACACACCAGTACCACCAACACACCAGTACCACCAACACACCAGTACCACCAACACACCAGTACCACCAACCCATCACTACCACCAACACATTAGTACCACCAACACACCAGTACCACCAACACACCAGTACCACCAACACACCAGTACCACCAACCCATCAGTACCACCAACACACCAGTACCACCAACCCACCAGTACCACCAACCCATCAGTACCACCAACACACCAGTACCACCAACCCATCAGTACCACCAACACACCAGTACCACCAACCCACCAGTACCACCAACACACCAGTACCACCAACCCATCAGTACCACCAACACATTAGTACCACCAACCCACCAGTACCACCAACACAACAGTACCACCAACCCACCAGTACCACCAACCCACCAGTACCACCAACCCATCAGTACCACCAACACACCAGTACCACCAACCCATCAGTTCCACCAACAGACCAGTACCACCAACACACCAGTACCACCAACCCACCAGTTCCACCATCCCACCAGTACCACCAACACACCAGTGCCACCAACACACCAGTACCACCAACCCATCAGTACCACTAACACACCAGTACCACCAACCTACCAGTACCACCATCACACCAGTACCACCAACTCACCAGTACTACCAACCCACCAGAACCACCAACACACCAGTACTACCAACCCACCAGTACCACCAACATACCAGTACCACCAACACACCAGTACCACCAACACACCAGTACCACCAACACACCAGTACCACCAACACACCAGTACCACCAACACTCCAGTACCACCAACACACCAGTACCACCAACACACCAGTACCACCAACCCACCAGAACCACCAACACACCAGTACCACCAACACACCAGTACCACCAACACACCAGAACCACCAACACACCAGTACCACCAACCCACCAGTACCACCAACCCACCAGTACCACCAACTCATCAGTACCACCAACACACTAGTACCACCAACACACCAGTACCACCAACCCACCAGTACCACCAACCCACCAGTACCAACAACCCACCAGTACCACCAACCCACCAGTACCACCAACCCACCAGTACCACTAACACACCAGTACCACCAACACACCAGTACCACCAACCCACCAGTACCACCAACACACCAGTACCACCAACACACCAGTGCCACCAACCCACCAGAACCACCAACCCATCAGTACCACCAACACACCAGTACCACCAACCCACCAGTACCACCAACACACCAGTACCTCCAACACATCAGTACCTCCAACACCAGTACCACCAACACACCAGTACCACCAACACACCAGAACCACCAACACACCAGTACCACCAACCCATCAGTACCACCAACCCACCAGTACCACCAACAAACCAGTACCACCAACAAACCAGTACCACCAACAAACCAGTACCACCAACCCACCAGTACCACCAACCCACCAGTACCACCAACCCATCAGTACCACCAACACACCAGTACCACCAACCCACCAGTACCACTAACACACCAGTACCACCAACACACCAGTACCACCAACACACCAGTACCACCAACACACCAGTACCACCAACCCACCAGAACCACCAACACACCAGTACCACCAACACACCAGTTCCACCAACACACCAGAACCACCAACACACCAGTACCACCAACACACCAGTACCACCAACCCACCAGTACCACTAACACACCAGTACCACCAACCCATCAGTACCACCAACACACCAGTACCACCAACACACCAGTACCACCAACCCACCAGTACCACCAACACACCAGTACCACCAACTCACCAGTACTACCAACCCACCAGAACCACCAACACACCAGAAGCACCAACACACCAGTACCACCAACACACCAGTACCACCAACCCACCAGTACAACCAACCAACTAGTACCACTAACTCACCAGTACTACCAACACACCAGTACCACCAACACACCAGCACCACCAACACACCAGCACCACCAACACACCAGTACCACCAACCCACCAGTACCACCAACCCACCAGTACCACCAAACACCAGTACTACCAACACACCAGTACCACCAACACACCAGCACCACCAACACTCCAGCACCACCAACACACCAATACCACCAACACACCAGTACCACCAACCCACCAGTACCACCAACACACCTGTACTACCAACACACCAGTCCCACCAACAAACCAGCACCACCAACACACCAGCACCACCAACACACCAGCACCACCAACACACCAATACCACCAACACACCAGTACCACCAACCCACCAGTACCACCAACACACCAGTACCACCAACACACCAGTACCACCAACCCACCAGTACCACCAACCCACCAGTACCACAAACACACCATTACCACCAACACACCAGCACCACCAACACACCAGCACCACCAACACACCAGCACCACCAACACACCAGTACCACCAACCCACCAGTACCACCAACACACCAGTACTACCAACACACCAGTACCACCAACACACCAGCACCACCAACACACCAATACCACCAACACACCAGTACCACCAACCCACCAGTACCACCAACACACCAGTACCACCAATACACCAGTACCACCAACATACCAGTACCACCAACCCACCAGTACCACCAACACACCAGCACCACCAACCCACCAGTACCACCAACACACCAGTACCACCAACACACCAGTACCACCAACCCACCAGTACCACCAACACACCAGTACTACCAACACACCAGTACCATCAACCCACCAGTACCACCAACCCACCAGTACCACCAACCCACCAGTACCACCAACCCACCAGTACCACCAACACACCAGTACCACCAACCCACCAGTACCATAAACCCACCCGTACCACCAACCCACCAGTACCACCAACACACCAGTACCACCAACACACCAGTACCACCAATACACCAGTACCACCAATACACCAGTACCACCAACCCACCAGTTCCACCAACCCAACAGTACCACCAACCCCCCAGTACCACCAACCCACCAGTACCACAAACACAACAGTACCACCAACACACCAGTACCACCAACACACCAGTACCACCAACACACCAGTACCACCAACACACCAGTACCACCAACACATTAGTACCACCAACACACCAGTACCACCAACACACCAGTACCACCAACACACCAGTACCACCAACTCATCAGTACCACCAACACACCTGTACCACCAACCCACCAGTACCACCAACCCATCAGTACCACCAACACACCAGTACCACCAACCCATCAGTACCACTAACACACCAGTACCACCAACCCACCAGTACCACCAACCCACCAGTACCACCAACCCATCAGTACCACCAACACACCAGTACCACCAACCCATCAGTTCCACCAACAGACCAGTACCACCAACACACCAGTACCACCAACCCACCAGTTCCACCAACCCACCAGTACCACCAACACACCAGTGCCACCAACACACCAGTACCACCAACCCATCAGTACCACTAACACACCAGTACCACCAACCTACCAGTACCACCATCACACCAGTACCACCAACTCACCAGTACTACCAACCCACCAGAACCACCAACACACCAGTACTACCAACCCACCAGTACCACCAACATACCAGTACCACCAACACACCAGTACCACCAACACACCAGTACCACCAACACTCCAGTACCACCAACACACCAGTACCACCAACCCACCAGAACCACCAACACACCAGTACCACCAACACACCAGTACCACCAACACACCAGAACAACCAACACACCAGTACCACCAACACACCAGTACCACCAACCCACCAGTACCACCAACCCACCAGTACCACCAACCCATCAGTACCACCAACACACTAGTACCACCAACACACCAGTACCACCAACCCACCAGTACCACCAACCCACCAGTACCACCAACCCACCAGTACCACCAACCCACCAGTACCACTAACACACCAGTACCACCAACACACCAGTACCACCAACCCACCAGTACCACCAACACACCAGTACCACCAACACACCAGTGCCACCAACCCACCAGAACCACCAACCCATTAGTACCACCAACACACCAGTACCACCAACCCACCAGTACCACCAACACACCAGTACCTCCAACACATCAGTACCTCCAACACCAGTACCACCAACACACCAGTACCACCAACACACCAGAACCACCAACACACCAATACCACTAACACACCAGTACCACCAACACACCAGTACCACCAACACACCAGTACCACCAACCCACCAGTACCACCAACCCACCAGTACCACCAACCCACCAGTACCACCAACCCATCAGTACCACCAACCCACCAGTACCACCAACAAACCAGTACCACCAACAAACCAGTACCACCAACAAACCAGTACCACCAACACACCAGTACCACCAACCCACCAGTACCACCAACCCACCAGTACCACCAACCCATCAGTACCACCAACACACCAGTACCACCAACCCACCAGTACCACCAACACACCAGTACCACCAACACACCAGTACCACCAACACACCAGTACCACCAACACACCAGTACCACCAACCCACCAGAACCACCAACACACCAGTACCACCAACACACCAGTTCCACCAACACACCAGTTCCACCAACACACCAGTACCACCAACACACCAGTACCACCAACCCACCAGTACCACCAACACACCAGTACCACCAACCCATCAGTACCACCAACACACCAGTACCACCAACACACCAGTACCACCAACCCACCAGTACCACCAACACACCAGTACCACCAACTCACCAGTACTACCAACCCACCAGAACCACCAACACACCAGAAGCACCAACACACCAGTACCACCAACACACCAGTACCACTAACACACCAGTACCACCAACCCACCAGAACCACCAACACACCAGTACCACCAACACACCAGTACCACCAACACACCAGAACCACCAACACACCAGTACCACCAACACACCAGTACCACCAACCCACCAGTACCACCAACCCACCAGTACCACCAACACACCAGTACCACCAACACACCAGAACCACCAACACACCAGTACCACCAACCCACCAGTACCACCAACCCACCAGTACCACCAACCCACCAGTACCACCAACCCATCAGTACCACCAACCCACCAGTACCACCAACAAACCAGTACCACCAACAAACCAGTACCACCAACAAACCAGTACCACCAACACACCAGTACCACCAACCCACCAGTACCACCAACCCACCAGTACCACCAACCCATCAGTACCACCAACACACCAGTACCACCAACCCACCAGTACCACCAACACACCAGTACCACCAACACACCAGTACCACCAACACACCAGTACCACCAACACACCAGTACCACCAACCCACCAGAACCACCAACACACCAGTACCACCAACACACCAGTTCCACCAACACACCAGTTCCACCAACACACCAGTACCACCAACACACCAGTACCACCAACCCACCAGTACCACCAACACACCAGTACCACCAACCCATCAGTACCACCAACACACCAGTACCACCAACACACCAGTACCACCAACCCACCAGTACCACCAACACACCAGTACCACCAACTCACCAGTACTACCAACCCACCAGAACCACCAACACACCAGAAGCACCAACACACCAGTACCACCAACACACCAGTACCACTAACACACCAGTACCACCAACCCACCAGAACCACCAACACACCAGTACCACCAACACACCAGTACCACCAACACACCAGAACCACCAACACACCAGTACCACCAACACACCAGTACCACCAACCCACCAGTACCACCAACCCACCAGTACCACCAACACACCAGTACCACCAACCCATCACCCTGGAAACACAAACCGAAACTGTCTCTATTTTCCGCTTTTTACAACTTGTAATAAAGTTGTTACATCTTGGCTTAACGTGTTTATGACGTATTAGAACGTTGTTACAACTTACTATATTGGTTGTTATAACTGGGTAGGAGGTGTTAAAACTTGTTCGAACGTTGTACCAACGTCGTAGTTTCGGTGTGTGTTTGGCGGGCAGTACCACCAACACACTAGTACCACCAACACACCAGTACCACCAACCCACCAGTTCCACCAACCCACCAGTATCACCAACACACCAGTACCACCAACCCACCAGTACCACCAACACACCAGTACCACCAACTCACCAGTACTACCAACCCACCAGTACCACCAACCCACCAGTACCACTAACCCACCAGTACCACCAACACACCAGTACCACCAACACACCAGTACCACCAACCCACCAGTACAACCAACACACTAGTACCACCAACTCACCAGTACTACCAACACACCAGTACCACCAACACACCAGCACCACCAACACACCAGCACCACCAACACACCAGTACCACCAACACACCAGCACCACCAACACACCAGTACCACCAACCCACCAGTACCATAAACCCACCAGTACCACCAACCCACCAGTACCACCAACACACCAGTACCACCAACACACCAGTACCACCAACACACCAGCACCACCAACACACCAGTACCACCAACCCACCAGTACCATAAACCCACCAGTACCACCAACCCACCAGTACCACCAACACACCAGCACCACCAACACACCAGTACCACCAACACACCAGTACCACCAACACACCAGTACCACCAACACACCAGCACCACCAACACACCAGTACCACCAACCCACCAGTACCATAAACCCACCAGTACCACCAACCCACCAGTACCACCAACACACCAGCACCACCAACACACCAGCACCACCAACCCACCAGTGCCACCAACACACCAGTACCACCAACCCATCAGTACCACCAACACATTAGTACCACCAACCCACCAGTACCACCAACACAACAGTACCACCAACCCACCAGTACCACCAACCCACCAGTACCACCAACCCATCAGTACCACCAACACACCAGTACCACCAACCCATCAGTACCACCAACAGACCAGTACCACCAACAGACCAGTACCACCATCCCACCAGTACCACCAACCCACCAGTACCACCAACACACCAGTACCACCAAAACACCAGTACCACCAACCCACCAGTACCACCAACCCACCAGTACCACCAACACACCAGTACCACCAACACACCAGTACCACCAACACACCAGTACCACCAACCCACCAGTACAACCAACACACTAGTACCACCAACTCACCAGTACTACCAACACACCAGTACCACCAACACACCAGCACCACCAACACACCAGCACCACCAACACACCAGTACCACCAACACACCAATACCACCAACACACCAGTACCACCAACCCACCAGTACCACCAACCCACCAGTACCACCAACCCACCAGTACCACCAAACACCAGTACTACCAACACACCAGTACCACCAACACACCAGCACCACCAAAACTCCAGCACCACCAACACACCAATACCACCAACACACCAGTACCACCAAACCACCAGTACCACCAACACACCAGTACTACCAACACACCAGTACCACCAACAAACCAGCACCACCAACACACCAGCACCACCAACACACCAGCACCACCAACACACCAATACCACCAACACACCAGTACCACCAACCCACCAGTACCACCAACCCACCAGTACCACCAACACACCAGTACCACCAACACACCAGTACCACCAACCCACCAGTACCACCAACCCACCAGTACCACCAACCCACCAGTACCACAAACACACCAGTACCACCAACACACCAGCACCACCACCACACCAGCACCACCAACACACCAGCACCACCAACACACCAGTACCACCAACCCACCAGTACCACCAACACACCAGTACCACCAACACACCAGTGCCACCAACCCACCAGAGCCACCAACCCATCAGTACCACCAACACACCAGTACCACCAACCCACCAGTACCACCAACACACCAGTACCTCCAACACATCAGTACCTCCAACACCAGTACCACCAACACACCAGTACCACCAACACACCAGAACCACCAACACACCAGTACCACTAACACACCAGTACCACCAACACACCAGTACCACCAACACACCAGTACCACCAACACACCAGTACCACCAACCCACCAGTACCACCAACACACCAGTACCACCAACACACCAGAAGCACCAACACACCAATACCACCAACACACCAGTACCACCAACAAACCAGTACCACTAACAAACCAGTACCACCAACCCACCAGTACCACCAACACACCAGTACCACCAACACACCAGTACCACCATCACACCAGTACCACCAACCTACCAGTACCACCAACCCAGCAGTACCACCAACCCAGCAGTACCACCAACCCACCAGTACCACCAACCCACCAGTACCACCAACAAACCAGTACCACCAACAAACCAGTACCACCAACAAACCAGTACCACCAACACACCAGTACCACCAACCCACCAGAACCACCAACCCATCAGTACCACCAACACACCAGTACCACCAACCCACCAGTACCACCAACACACCAGTACCACCAACACACCAGTACCACCAACACACCAGTACCACCAACCCACCAACACACCAGTTCCACCAACACACCAGAACCACCAACACACCAGTACCACCAACACACCAGTACCACCAACACACCAGTACCACCAACCCACCAGTACCACCAACACACCAGTACCACCAACCCATCAGTACCACCAACACACCAGTACCACCAACACACCAGTACCACCAACCCACCTGTACCACCAACACACCAGTACCACCAACTCACCAGTACTACCAACCCACCAGAACCACCAACACACCAGAAGCACCAACACCAGTACCACCAACAAACCAGTACCACCAACAAACCAGTACCACCAACAAACCAGTACCACCAACAAACCAGTACCACCAACACACCAGTACCACCAACCCATCAGTACCACCAACACACCAGTACCACCAACCCATCAGTACCACCAACACACCAGTACCACCAACCCACCAGTACCACCAACACACCAGTACCACCAACACACCAGTACCACCAACACACCAGTACCACCAACCCACCAACACACCAGTTCCACCAACACACCAAAACCACCAACACACCAGTACCACCAACACACCAGTACCACCAACACACCAGTACCACCACCCCACCAGTACCACCAACACACCAGTACCACCAACCCATCAGTACCACCAACACACCAGTACCACCAACACACCAGTACCACCAACCCACCTGTACCACCAACACACCAGTACCACCAACTCACCAGTACTACCAACCCACCAGAACCACCAACCCACCAGTACCACCAACCCACCAGTACCACCAACACACCAGTACCACCAACCCATCAGTACCACCAACACACTAGTACCACCAACACACCAGTACCACCAACCCACCAGTTCCACCAACCCACCAGTATCACCAACACACCAGTACCACCAACCCACCAGTACCACCAACACACCAGTACCACCAACTCACCAGTACTACCAACCCACCAGTACCACCAACCCACCAGTACCACCAACCCACCAGTACCACCAACACACCAGTACCATCAACACACCAGTTCCACCAACCCACCAGTACAACCAACACACTAGTACCACCAACTCACCAGTACTACCAACACACCAGTACCACCAACACACCAGCACCACCAACACACCAGCACCACCAACACACCAGTACCACCAACACACCAGCACCACCAACACACCAGCACCACCAACCCACCAGTGCCACCAACACACCAGTACAACCAACCCATCAGTACCACCAACACATTAGTACCACCAACCCACCAGTACCACCAACACAACAGTACCAACAAGCCACCAGTACCACCAACCCACCAGTACCACCAACCCATCAGTACCACCAACACACCAGTACCACCAACCCATCAGTACCACCAACAGACCAGTACCACCAACAGACCAGTACCACCATCCCACCAGTACCACCATCCCACCAGTACCACCAACACACCAGTACCACCAACACACCAGTACCACCAACCCACCAGTACCACCAACACACCAGTACCACCAACTCACCAGTACTACCAACCCACCAGTACCACCAACCCACCAGTACCACCAACCCACCAGTACCACCAACACACCAGTACCACCAACACACCAGTACCACCAACACACTAGTACCACACACTCACCAGTACTACCAACACACCAGTACCACCAACACACCTGCACCACCAACACACCAGCACCACCAACACACCAGTACCACCAACACACCAATACCACCAACACACCAGTACCACCAACCCACCAGTACCACCAACACACCAGTACCACCAACACACCAGTACCACCAACACACCAGTACCACCAACCCACCAACACACCAGTTCCACCAACACACCAGAACCACCAACACACCAGTACCACCAACACACCAGTACCACCAACACACCAGTACCACCAACCCACCAGTACCACCAACCCACCAGTACCACCAACACACCAGTACCACCCCACTCACCAGTACTACCAACCCACCAGTACCACCAACCCACCAGTACCACCAACCCACCAGTACCACCAACACACCAGTACCACCAACACACCAGTACAACCAACACACTAGTACCACCAACTCACCAGTACTACCAACACACCAGTACCACCAACACACCTGCACCACCAACACCAGCACCACCAACACACCAGTACCACCAACACACCAATACCACCAACACACCAGTACCACCAACCCACCAGTACCACCAACCCACCAGTACCACCAAACACCAGTACTACCAACACACCAGTACCAACAACACACCAGCACCACCAACACTCCAGCACCACCAACACACCAATACCACCAACACACCAGTACCACCAACCCACCAGTACCACCAACACACCAGTACTACCAACACACCAGTACCACCAACAAACCAGCACCACCAACACACCAGTACCACTAACACACCAGTACCACCAACACACCAGCACCACCACCTCACCAGCACCACCAACACACCAGCACCACCAACACACCAGTACCACCAACCCACCAGTACCACCAACACACCAGTACTACCAACACACCAGTACCACCAACACACCAGCACCACCAACACACCAATACCACCAACACACTAGTACCACCAACCCACCAGTACCACCAACACACCAGTACCACCAACACACCAGTACCACCAACCCACCAGTACCACCAACACACCAGCACCACCAACCCACCAGTACCATCAACACACCAGTACCACCAACACACCAGTACCACCAACCCACCAGTACCACCAACACACCAGTACTACCAACACACCAGTACCATCAACCCACCAGTACCACCAACACACCAGTACCACCAACCCACCACAACCACCAACACACCAGTACCACCAACACACCAGAACCACCAACACACCAGCACCACCAACACACCAGTACCACCAATACACCAGTACCACCAACACACCAGTACCACCAACACACCAGTACCACCAACACACCAGTACCACCAACCCACCAGTACCACCAACCCACCAGTACCACCAACACACCAGTACCACCAACCCACCAGTACCATAAACCCACCAGTACCACCAACCCACCAGTACCACCAACACACCAGTACCACCAACACACCAGTACCACCAATACACCAGTACCACCAACCCACCAGTACCACCAACCCAACAGTACCACCAACCCACCAGTACCACCAACCCACCAGTACCACAAACACAACAGTACCACCAACACACCAGTACCACCAACACACCAGTACCACCAACACATCACTACCACCAACACATTAGTACCACCAACACACCAGTACCACCAACACACCAGTACCACCAACACACCAGTACCACCAACCCATCAGTACCACCAACACACCAGTACCACCAACCCACCAGTACCACCAACCCATCAGTACCACCAACACACCAGTACCACCAACCCATCAGTACCACCAACACACCAGTACCACCAACCCTCCAGTACCACCAACACACCAGTACCACCAACCCATTAGTACCACCAACCCACCAGTACCACCAACACAACAGTACCACCAACCCACCAGTACCACCAACCCACCAGTACCACCAACCCATCAGTACCACCAACACACCAGTACCACCAACCCATCAGTTCCACCAACAGACCAGTACCACCAACACACCAATACCACCAACCCACCAGTTCCACCAACCCACCAGTACCACCAACACACCAGTGCCACCAACACACCAGTACCACCAACCCATCAGTACCACTAACACACCAGTACCACCAACCTACCAGTACCACCATCACACCAGTACCACCAACTCACCAGTACTACCAACCCACCAGAACCTCCAACACACCAGTACTACCAACCCACCAGTACCACCAACATACCAGTACCACCAACACACCAGTACCACCAACACACCAGTACCACCAACACACCAGTACCACCAACACTCCAGTACCACCAACACACCAGTACCACCAACCCACCAGAACCACCAACACACCAGTACCACCAACACACCAGAACCACCAACACACCAGTACCACCAACACACCAGTACCACCAACCCACCAGTACCACCAACCCACCAGTACCACCAACACACCAGTACCACCAACCCATCAGTACCACCAACACACTAGTACCACCAACACACCAGTACCACCAACCCACCAGTACCACCAACCCACCAGCACCAACAACCCACCAGTACCACCAACCCACCAGTACCACCAACCCACCAGTACCACTAACACACCAGTACCACCAACACACCAGTACCACCAACCCACCAGTACCACCAACACACCAGTACCACCAACACACCAGTGCCACCAACCCACCAGAACCACCAACCCATCAGTACCACCAACACACTAGTACCACCAACCCACCAGTACCACCAACACACCAGTACCTCCAACACATCAGTACCTCCAACACCAGTACCACCAACACACCAGTACCACCAACACACCAGAACCACCAACACACCAGTACCACTAACCCTGGAAACACAAACCGTAACTGTCTCTATTTTCCGCTTGTTACAACTTGTAATAAAGTTATTACATCTTGGCTTAACGTGTTTATGACGTACTAGAACGTTGTTACAACTTGCTATATTGGTTGTTATAACTGGTTAGGAGGTGTTAAAACTTGTTTGAACGTTTTACCAACGTCGTAGTTTCGGTGTGTGTTTGGCGGGAACACACCAGTACCACCAACACACCAGTACCACCAACACACCAGTACCACCAACCCACCAGTACCACCAACACACCAGTACCACCAACACACCAGAAGCACCAACACACCAGTACCACCAACAAACCAGTACCACCAACCCACCAGTGCCACCAACACACCAGTACCACCAACCTACCAGTACCACCAACCCACTAGTACCACCAACCCACCAGTACCACCAACCCACCAGTACCACCAACCCATCAGTACCACCAACCCACCAGTACCACCAACAAACCAGTACCACCAACAAACCAGTACCACCAACAAACCAGTACCACCAACACACCAGTACCACCAACCCACCAGTACCACCAACCCACCAGTACCACCAACCCATCAGTACCACCAACACACCAGTACCACCAACCCACCAGTACCACCAACACACCAGTACCACCAACACACAAGTAACACCAACACATCAGTACCACCAACACACCAGTACCACCAACCCACCAGTACCACCAACCCATCAGTTCCACCAACACACCAGTACCACCAACACACCAGTTCCACCAACACACCAGAACCACCAACACACCAGTATCACCAACCCACCAGTACCACCAACCCACCAGTACCACCAACCCACCAGTACCACCAACCCATCAGTACCACCAACACACTAGTACCACCAACACACCAGTACCACCAACCCACCAGTACCACCAACCCACCAGCACCAACAACCCACCAGTACCACCAACCCACCAGTACCACCAACCCACCAGTACCACTAACACACCAGTACCACCAACACACCAGTACCACCAACCCACCAGTACCACCAACACACCAGTACCACCAACACACCAGTGCCACCAACCCACCAGAACCACCAACCCATCAGTACCACCAACACACTAGTACCACCAACCCACCAGTACCACCAACACACCAGTACCTCCAACACATCAGTACCTCCAACACCAGTACCACCAACACACCAGTACCACCAACACACCAGAACCACCAACACACCAGTACCACTAACACACCAGTACCACCAACACACCAGTACCACCAACACACCAGTACCACCAACCCACCAGTACCACCAACACACCAGTACCACCAACACACCAGAAGCACCAACACACCAGTACCACCAACACACCAGTACCACCAACAAACCAGTACCACTAACAAACCAGTACCACCAACCCACCAGTGCCACCAACACACCAGTACCACCAACCTACCAGTACCACCAACCCACCAGTACCACCAACCCACCAGTACCACCAACCCACCAGTACCACCAACCCATCAGTACCACCAACCCACCAGAACCACCAACACACCAGTACCACCAACACACCAGTTCCACCAACACACCAGAACCACCAACACACCAGTACCACCAACACACCAGTACCACCAACCCACCAGTACCACCAACCCATCAGTTCCACCAACACACCAGTACCACCAACTCACCAGTACCACCAACACACCAGTACCACCAACACACCAGTACCACCAACCCACCAGTACCACCAACAAACCAGTACCACCAACAAACCAGTACCACCAACAAACCAGTACCACCAACACACCAGTACCACCAACCCACCAGTACCACCAACCCATCAGTACCACCAACCCATCAGTACCACCAACACACCAGTACCACCAACCCACCAGTACCACCAACACACCAGTACCACCAACACACCAGTACCACCAACACACCAGTACCACCAACCCACCAACACACCAGTTCCACCAACACACCAGAACCACCAACACACCAGTACCACTAACACACCAGTACCACCAACACACCAGTACCACCAACCCACCAGTACCACCAACACACCAGTACCACCAACCCATCAGTACCACCAACACACCAGTACCACCAACACACCAGTACCACCAACACACCAGTACCACCAACTCACCAGTACTACCAACCCACCAGAACCACCAACACACCAGAAGCACCAACACCAGTACCACCAACACACCAGTACCACTAACACACCAGTACCACCAACACACCAGAACCACCAACACACCAGTACCACCAACACACCAGTACCACCAACCCACCAGTACCACCAACCCACCAGTACCACCAACACACCAGTACCACCAACCCATCAGTACCACCAACACACTAGTACCACCAACACACCAGTACCACCAACCCACCAGTACCACCAACCCACCAGCACCAACAACCCACCAGTACCACCAACCCACCAGTACCACTAACACACCAGTACCACCAACACACCAGTACCACCATCCCACCAGTACCACCAACACACCAGTACCACCAACACACCAGTGCCACCAACCCACCAGAACCACCAACCCATCAGTACCACCAACACACTAGTACCACCAACCCACCAGTACCACCAACACACCAGTACCTCCAACACATCAGTACCTCCAACACCAGTACCACCAACACACCAGTACCACCAACACACCAGAACCACCAACACACCAGTACCACTAACACACCAGTACCACCAACACACCAGTACCACCAACACACCAGTACCACCAACCCACCAGTACCACCAACACACCAGTACCACCAACACACCAGAAGCACCAACACACCAGTACCACCAACACACCAGTACCACCAACAAACCAGTACCACTAACAAACCAGTACCACCAACCCACCAGTGCCACCAACACACCAGTACCACCAACCTACCAGTACCACCAACCCACCAGTACCACCAACCCACCAGTACCACCAACCCACCAGTACCACCAACCCATCAGTACCACCAACCCACCAGTACCACCAACAAACCAGTACCACCAACAAACCAGTACAACCAACAAACCAGTACCACCAACACACCAGTACCACCAACCCACCAGTACCACCAACCCACCAGTACCACCAACCCATCAGTACCACCAACACACCAGTACCACCAACCCACCAGTACCACCAACACACCAGTACCACCAACACACAAGTACCACCAACACATCAGTACCACCAACACACCAGTACCACCAACCCACCAGAACCACCAACACACCAGTACCACCAACACACCAGTTCCACCAACACACCAGAACCGCCAACACACCAGTACCACCAACACACCAGTACCACCAACCCACCAGTACCACCAACCCATCAGTTCCACCAACACACCAGTACCACCAACTCACCAGTACCACCAACACACCAGTACCACCAACCCACCAGTACCACCAACACACCAGTACCACCAACTCACCAGTACTACCAACCCACCAGAACCACCAACACACCAGAAGCACCAACACACCAGTA
>NC_091172.1:3041228-3075421 GCF_040958095.1 Procambarus clarkii
AAAAACCGGACTTCTCACCTTTTCAATATCTTACTCAGTATTTTAACGATAAACAAATAGATGATTGAAAATGAAGTATTTAAGGTTATTATCTAATCAATTATGTGTTTGCATCATTTTTATCGTATATATATATGAATTAATACCCATGGACGGAAAATTCACAAAAACGTGGAAAACGGCAAAATATTGCCTAATTCGATGATATTTTGTTTATATCACATGAAGGAAAAGGAGATGATATACGTTAAAATATTGCTAAATTCGATGATTTTTCGTACAAAACAAAATGCAAGAAAACTTGCTTAAAATGCAATATTATGCGAAATTCTGAGATTTGAAGGCCAAATCACATATCGTGATACTACATGAAATAGTTTCGAAATATTGGTAAAAATGAATATATTTACGTAATATCAAATTACATGAAAAACGTGAAAAAAAGTCACTATATAACCATATTTGAGGATTTTAACTTCAAATCATAGAGCGAGGTTTCGTATTATTTAGTTCCAAGAAAAGACATATGACAATGTTGTTTCCAATACAAATGATAAAAAACAATGTGTTTTCATTAGAATTAACTATAATGTTCTTGATTTTCCGTTTATATTAACGAGGGAAGATGTACACGTAAAACCGCTCTAATCCGGCTGAAACGTCGATATATGCAATAAAAACCGAACTTCTCCCCTTTTCAATATCTTACTCAGTATTTTAACGTGAAACAAATAGATGATTGAAAATGAAGTATTTAAGGTTATTATCAAATCAATTATGTGTTTGCATCATTTTTATCGTATATATATGAATTAAAACCCATGGACTGAAAATTCACAAAAACGTGGAAAACGGCAAAATATTGCCTAATTCGATGATATTTTGTTTAAATCGCATGAAGGAAAAGGAGATGATAAACGTTAAAAATATTGCTAAATTCGATAATTTTTCGTACGAAGCAAAATGCAATATTATGCGAAATTCTGAGATTTGAAGGCCAAATCACATATCGTGATACTACATGAAATTGTATCGAAATATTGGTTAAAATGAATATATTTACGTAATATCAAACTACATGAAAAACGTGAAAAAAGTCACTATATAACCATATTTGAGGATTTTAACTTCAAATCATAGAGCGAGGTTTCGTATTATTTAGATCCAAGAAAAGACATATGACAATGTTGTTTCCAATACAAATGATAAAAAACAATGTGTTTTCATTAGAATTAACTATAATGTTCTTGATTTTCCGTTTATATTAACGAGGGAAGATGTACACGTAAAACCGCTCTAATCCGGCTGAAACGTCGATATATGCAATAAAAACCGAACTTCTCCCCTTTTCAATATCTTACTCAGTATTTTAACGAGAAACAAATAGATGATTGAAAATGAAGTATTTAAGGTTATTATCAAATCAATTATGTGTTTGCATCATTTTTATCGTATATATATGAATTAAAACCCATGGACTGAAAATTCACAAAAACGTGGAAAACGGCAAAATATTGCCTAATTCGATGATATTTTGTTTAAATCGCATGAAGGAATAGGAGATGATAAACGTTAAAAATATTGCTAAATTCGATAATTTTTCGTACGAAGCAAAATGCAATATTATGCGAAATTCTGAGATTTGAAGGCCAAATCACATATCGTGATACTACATGAAATTGTATCTAAATATTGGTTAAAATGAATATATTTACGTAATATCAAACTACATGAAAAACGTGAAAAAAGTCACTATATAACCATATTTGAGGATTTTAACTTCAAATCATAGAGCGAGGTTTCGTATTATTTAGATCCAAGAAAAGACATATGACAATGTTGTTTCCAATACAAATGATAAAAAACAATGTGTTTTCATTAGAATTAACTATAATGTTCTTGATTTTCCGTTTATATTAACGATGGAAGATGTACACGTAAAACCGCTCTAATCCGGCTGAAACGTCGATATATGCAATAAAAACCGAACTTCTCCCCTTTTCAATATCTTACTCAGTATTTTAACGAGAAACAAATAGATGATTGAAAATGAAGTATTTAAGGTTATTATCTAATCAATTATGTGTTTGCATCATTTTTATCGTATATATATGAATTAAAACCCATGGACTGAAAATTCACAAAAACGTGGAAAACGGCAAAATATTGCCTAATTCGATGATATTTTGTTTAAATCACATGAAGGAAAAGGAGATGATAAACGTTAAAATATTGCTAAATTCGATAATTTTTCGTACGAAGCAAAATGCAAGAAAACTTGCTTAAAATGCAATATTATGCGAAATTCTGAGATTTGAAGGCCAAATCACATATCGTGATACTACATGAAATAGTATCGAAATATTGGTAAAAATGAATATATTTACGTAAAATCAAATTACATGAAAAACGTGAAAAAAGTCACTATATAACCATATTTGAGGATTTTAACTTCAAATCATAGAGCGAGGTTTCGTATTATTTAGTTCCAAGAAAAGACATATGACAATGTTGTTTCCAATACAAATGATAAAAAACAATGTGTTTTCATTAGAATTAACTATAATGTTCTTGATTTTCCGTTTATATTAACGAGGGAAGATGTACACGTAAAACCGCTCTAATCCGGCTGAAACGTCGATATATGCAATAAAAACCGAACTTCTCCCCTTTTCAATATCTTACTCAGTATTTTAACGAGAAACAAATAGATGATTGAAAATGAAGTATTTAAGGTTATTATCTAATCAATTATGTGTTTGCATCATTTTTATCGTATATATATGAATTAAAACCCATGGACTGAAAATTCACAAAACGTGGAAAACGGCAAAATATTGCCTAATTCGATGATATTTTGTTTAAATCACATGAAGGAAAAGGAGATGATAAACGTCAAAATATTGCTATATTCGATGATTTTTCGTACGAAACAAAATGCAAGAAAACTTGCTTAAAATGCAATATTATGCGAAATTCTGAGATTTGAAGGCCAAATCACATATCGTGATACTACATGAAATAGTATCGAAATATTGGTAAAAATGAATATATTTACGTAATATCAAACTACATGAAAAACGTGAAAAAAGTCACTATATAACCATATTTGAGGATTTTAACTTCAAATCATAGAGCAAGGTTTCGTATTATTTAGATCCAAGAAAAGACATATGACAATGTTGTTTCCAATACAAATGATAAAAACAATGTGTTTTCATTAGAATTAACTATAATGTTCTTGATTTTCCGTTTATATTAACGATAGAAGATGTACACGTAAAACCGCTCTAATCCGGCTGAAACGTCGATATATGCAATAAAAACCGAACTTCTCCCCTTTTCAATATCTTACTCAGTATTTTAACGAGAAACAAATAGATGATTGAAAATGAAGTATTTAAGGTTATTATCTAATCAATTATGTGTTTTTATCATTTTTATCGTATATATATGAATTAAAACCCATGGACTGAAAATTCACAAAAACGTGGAAAACGGCAAAATATTGCCTAATTCGATGATATTTTGTTTAAATCACATGAAGGAAAAGGAGATGATAAACGTTAAAAATATTGCTAAATTCGATAATTTTTCGTACGAAGCAAAATGCAATATTATGCGAAATTCTGAGATTTGAAGGCCAAATCACATATCGTGATACTACATGAAATTGTATCTAAATATTGGTTAAAATGAATATATTTACGTAATATCAAACTACATGAAAAACGTGAAAAAAGTCACTATATAACCATATTTGAGGATTTTAACTTCAAATCATAGAGCGAGGTTTCGTATTATTTAGATCCAAGAAAAGACATATGACAATGTTGTTTCCAATACAAATGATAAAAAACAATGTGTTTTCATTAGAATTAACTATAATGTTCTTGATTTTCCGTTTATATTAACGATGGAAGATGTACACGTAAAACCGCTCTAATCCGGCTGAAACGTCGATATATGCAATAAAAACCGAACTTCTCCCCTTTTCAATATCTTACTCAGTATTTTAACGAGAAACAAATAGATGATTGAAAATGAAGTATTTAAGGTTATTATCTAATCAATTATGTGTTTGCATCATTTTTATCGTATATATATGAATTAAAACCCATGGACTGAAAATTCACAAAAACGTGGAAAACGGCAAAATATTGCCTAATTCGATGATATTTTGTTTAAATCACATGAAGGAAAAGGAGATGATAAACGTTAAAATATTGCTAAATTCGATAATTTTTCGTACGAAGCAAAATGCAAGAAAACTTGCTTAAAATGCAATATTATGCGAAATTCTGAGATTTGAAGGCCAAATCACATATCGTGATACTACATGAAATAGTATCGAAATATTGGTAAAAATGAATATATTTACGTAAAATCAAATTACATGAAAAACGTGAAAAAAGTCACTATATAACCATATTTGAGGATTTTAACTTCAAATCATAGAGCGAGGTTTCGTATTATTTAGTTCCAAGAAAAGACATATGACAATGTTGTTTCCAATACAAATGATAAAAAACAATGTGTTTTCATTAGAATTAACTATAATGTTCTTGATTTTCCGTTTATATTAACGAGGGAAGATGTACACGTAAAACCGCTCTAATCCGGCTGAAACGTCGATATATGCAATAAAAACCGAACTTCTCCCCTTTTCAATATCTTACTCAGTATTTTAACGAGAAACAAATAGATGATTGAAAATGAAGTATTTAAGGTTATTATCTAATCAATTATGTGTTTGCATCATTTTTATCGTATATATATGAATTAAAACCCATGGACTGAAAATTCACAAAACGTGGAAAACGGCAAAATATTGCCTAATTCGATGATATTTTGTTTAAATCACATGAAGGAAAAGGAGATGATAAACGTCAAAATATTGCTATATTCGATGATTTTTCGTACGAAACAAAATGCAAGAAAACTTGCTTAAAATGCAATATTATGCGAAATTCTGAGATTTGAAGGCCAAATCACATATCGTGATACTACATGAAATAGTATCGAAATATTGGTAAAAATGAATATATTTACGTAATATCAAACTACATGAAAAACGTGAAAAAAGTCACTATATAACCATATTTGAGGATTTTAACTTCAAATCATAGAGCAAGGTTTCGTATTATTTAGATCCAAGAAAAGACATATGACAATGTTGTTTCCAATACAAATGATAAAAAGAATGTGTTTTCATTAGAATTAACTATAATGTTCTTGATTTTCCGTTTATATTAACGATAGAAGATGTACACGTAAAACCGCTCTAATCCGGCTGAAACGTCGATATATGCAATAAAAACCGAACTTCTCCCCTTTTCAATATCTTACTCAGTATTTTAACGAGAAACAAATAGATGATTGAAAATGAAGTATTTAAGGTTATTATCTAATCAATTATGTGTTTTTATCATTTTTATCGTATATATATGAATTAAAACCCATGGACTGAAAATTCACAAAAACGTGGAAAACGGCAAAATATTGCCTAATTCGATGATATTTTGTTTAAATCACATGAAGGAAAAGGAGATGATAAACGCTAAAAATATTGCTAAATTCGATAATTTTTCGTACGAAGCAAAATGCAATATTATGCGAAATTCTGAGATTTGAAGGCCAAATCACATATCGTGATACTACATGAAATTGTATCGAAATATTGGTTAAAATGAATATATTTACGTAATATCAAACTACATGAAAAACGTGAAAAAAGTCACTATATAACCATATTTGAGGATTTTAACTTCAAATCATAGAGCGAGGTTTCGTATTATTTAGTTCCAAGAAAAGACATATGACAATGTTGTTTCCAATACAAATGATAAAAAACAATGTGTTTTCATTAGAATTAACTATAATTTTCTTGATTTTCCGTTTATATTAACGAGGGAAGATGTACACGTAAAACCGCTCTAATCCGGCTGAAACGTCGATATATGCAATAAAAACCGAACTTCTCCCCTTTTCAATATCTTACTCAGTATTTTAACGAGAAACAAATAGATGATTGAAAATGAAGTATTTAAGGTTATTATCTAATCAATTATGTGTTTGCATCATTTTTATCGTATATATATGAATTAAAACCCATGGACTGAAAATTCACAAAAACGTGGAAAACGGCAAAATATTGCCTAATTCGATGATATTTTGTTTAAATCACATGAAGGAAAAGGAGATGATAAACGTTAAAATATTGCTAAATTCGATAATTTTTCGTACGAAGCAAAATGCAAGAAAACTTGCTTAAAATGCAATATTATGCGAAATTCTGAGATTTGAAGGCCAAATCACATATCGTGATACTACATGAAATAGTATCGAAATATTGGTAAAAATGAATATATTTACGTAAAATCAAATTACATGAAAAACGTGAAAAAAGTCACTATATAACCATATTTGAGGATTTTAACTTCAAATCATAGAGCGAGGTTTCGTATTATTTAGTTCCAAGAAAAGACATATGACAATGTTGTTTCCAATACAAATGATAAAAAACAATGTGTTTTCATTAGAATTAACTATAATGTTCTTGATTTTCCGTTTATATTAACGAGGGAAGATGTACACGTAAAACCGCTCTAATCCGGCTGAAACGTCGATATATGCAATAAAAACCGAACTTCTCCCCTTTTCAATATCTTACTCAGTATTTTAACGAGAAACAAATAGATGATTGAAAATGAAGTATTTAAGGTTATTATCTAATCAATTATGTGTTTGCATCATTTTTATCGTATATATATGAATTAAAACCCATGGACTGAAAATTCACAAAACGTGGAAAACGGCAAAATATTGCCTAATTCGATGATATTTTGTTTAAATCACATGAAGGAAAAGGAGATGATAAACGTCAAAATATTGCTATATTCGATGATTTTTCGTACGAAACAAAATGCAAGAAAACTTGCTTAAAATGCAATATTATGCGAAATTCTGAGATTTGAAGGCCAAATCACATATCGTGATACTACATGAAATAGTATCGAAATATTGGTAAAAATGAATATATTTACGTAATATCAAACTACATGAAAAACGTGAAAAAAGTCACTATATAACCATATTTGAGGATTTTAACTTCAAATCATAGAGCAAGGTTTCGTATTATTTAGATCCAAGAAAAGACATATGACAATGTTGTTTCCAATACAAATGATAAAAACAATGTGTTTTCATTAGAATTAACTATAATGTTCTTGATTTTCCGTTTATATTAACGATAGAAGATGTACACGTAAAACCGCTCTAATCCGGCTGAAACGTCGATATATGCAATAAAAACCGAACTTCTCCCCTTTTCAATATCTTACTCAGTATTTTAACGAGAAACAAATAGATGATTGAAAATGAAGTATTTAAGGTTATTATCTAATCAATTATGTGTTTTTATCATTTTTATCGTATATATATGAATTAAAACCCATGGACTGAAAATTCACAAAAACGTGGAAAACGGCAAAATATTGCCTAATTCGATGATATTTTGTTTAAATCACATGAAGGAAAAGGAGATGATAAACGCTAAAAATATTGCTAAATTCGATAATTTTTCGTACGAAGCAAAATGCAATATTATGCGAAATTCTGAGATTTGAAGGCCAAATCACATATCGTGATACTACATGAAATTGTATCGAAATATTGGTTAAAATGAATATATTTACGTAATATCAAACTACATGAAAAACGTGAAAAAAGTCACTATATAACCATATTTGAGGATTTTAACTTCAAATCATAGAGCGAGGTTTCGTATTATTTAGTTCCAAGAAAAGACATATGACAATGTTGTTTCCAATACAAATGATAAAAAACAATGTGTTTTCATTAGAATTAACTATAATGTTCTTGATTTTCCGTTTATATTAACGAGGGAAGATGTACACGTAAAACCGCTCTAATCCGGCTGAAACGTCGATATATGCAATAAAAACCGAACTTCTCCCCTTTTCAATATCTTACTCAGTATTTTAACGAGAAACAAATAGATGATTGAAAATGAAGTATTTAAGGTTATTATCTAATCAATTATGTGTTTGCATCATTTTTATCGTATATATATGAATTAAAACCCATGGACTGAAAATTCACAAAAACGTGGAAAACGGCAAAATATTGCCTAATTCGATGATATTTTGTTTAAATCACATGAAGGAAAAGGAGATGATAAACGTTAAAATATTGCTAAATTCGATAATTTTTCGTACGAAGCAAAATGCAAGAAAACTTGCTTAAAATGCAATATTATGCGAAATTCTGAGATTTGAAGGCCAAATCACATATCGTGATACTACATGAAATAGTATCGAAATATTGGTAAAAATGAATATATTTACGTAAAATCAAATTACATGAAAAACGTGAAAAAAGTCACTATATAACCATATTTGAGGATTTTAACTTCAAATCATAGAGCGAGGTTTCGTATTATTTAGTTCCAAGAAAAGACATATGACAATGTTGTTTCCAATACAAATGATAAAAAACAATGTGTTTTCATTAGAATTAACTATAATGTTCTTGATTTTCCGTTTATATTAACGAGGGAAGATGTACACGTAAAACCGCTCTAATCCGGCTGAAACGTCGATATATGCAATAAAAACCGAACTTCTCCCCTTTTCAATATCTTACTCAGTATTTTAACGAGAAACAAATAGATGATTGAAAATGAAGTATTTAAGGTTATTATCTAATCAATTATGTGTTTGCATCATTTTTATCGTATATATATGAATTAAAACCCATGGACTGAAAATTCACAAAACGTGGAAAACGGCAAAATATTGCCTAATTCGATGATATTTTGTTTAAATCACATGAAGGAAAAGGAGATGATAAACGTCAAAATATTGCTATATTCGATGATTTTTCGTACGAAACAAAATGCAAGAAAACTTGCTTAAAATGCAATATTATGCGAAATTCTGAGATTTGAAGGCCAAATCACATATCGTGATACTGCATGAAATAGTATCGAAATATTGGTAAAAATGAATATATTTACGTAATATCAAACTACATGAAAAACGTGAAAAAAGTCACTATATAACCATATTTGAGGATTTTAACTTCAAATCATAGAGCAAGGTTTCGTATTATTTAGATCCAAGAAAAGACATATGACAATGTTGTTTCCAATACAAATGATAAAAACAATGTGTTTTCATTAGAATTAACTATAATGTTCTTGATTTTCCGTTTATATTAACGATAGAAGATGTACACGTAAAACCGCTCTAATCCGGCTGAAACGTCGATATATGCAATAAAAACCGAACTTCTCCCCTTTTCAATATCTTACTCAGTATTTTAACGAGAAACAAATAGATGATTGAAAATGAAGTATTTAAGGTTATTATCTAATCAATTATGTGTTTTTATCATTTTTATCGTATATATATGAATTAAAACCCATGGACTGAAAATTCACAAAAACGTGGAAAACGGCAAAATATTGCCTAATTCGATGATATTTTGTTTAAATCACATGAAGGAAAAGGAGATGATAAACGTTAAAAATATTGCTAAATTCGATAATTTTTCGTACGAAGCAAAATGCAATATTATGCGAAATTCTGAGATTTGAAGGCCAAATCACATATCGTGATACTACATGAAATTGTATCGAAATATTGGTTAAAATGAATATATTTACGTAATATCAAACTACATGAAAAACGTGAAAAAAGTCACTATATAACCATATTTGAGGATTTTAACTTCAAATCATAGAGCGAGGTTTCGTATTATTTAGTTCCAAGAAAAGACATATGACAATGTTGTTTCCAATACAAATGATAAAAAACAATGTGTTTTCATTAGAATTAACTATAATGTTCTTGATTTTCCGTTTATATTAACGAGGGAAGATGTACACGTAAAACCGCTCTAATCCGGCTGAAACGTCGATATATGCAATAAAAACCGAACTTCTCCCCTTTTCAATATCTTACTCAGTATTTTGACGAGAAACAAATAGAAGATTGAAAATGAAGTATTTAAGGTTATTATCTAATCAATTATGTGTTTGCATCATTTTTATCGTATATATATGAATTAAAACCCATGGACTGAAAATTCACAAAACGTGGAAAACGGCAAAATATTGCCTAATTCGATGATATTTTGTTTAAATCACATGAAGGAAAAGGAGATGATAAACGCCAAAATATTGCTATATTCGATGATTTTTCGTACGAAACAAAATGCAAGAAAATTTGCTTAAAATGCAATATTATGCGAAATTCTGAGATTTGAAGGCCAAATCACATATCGTGATACTACACGAAATAATATCGAAATATTGGTAAAAATGAATATATTTACGTAATATCAAACTACATGAAAAACGTGAAAAAAGTCACTATATGAGGAGGATATTTGAGGATTTTAACTTCAAATCATAGAGCGAGGTTTCGTATTATTTAGTTCCAAGAAAAGACATATGACAATGTTGTTTCCAATACAAATGATAAAAAACAATGTGTTTTCATTAGAATTAACTATAATGTTCTTGATTTTCCGTTTATATTAACGAGGGAAGATGTACACGTAAAACCGCTCTAATCCGGCTGAAACGTCGATATATGCAATAAAAACCGAACTTCTCCCCTTTTCAATATCTTACTCAGTATTTTAACGAGAAACAAATAGATGATTGAAAATGAAGTATTTAAGGTTATTATCTAATCAATTATGTGTTTTTATCATTTTTATCGTATATATATGAATTAAAACCCATGGACTGAAAATTCACAAAAACGTGGAAAACGGCAAAATATTGCCTAATTCGATGATATTTTGTTTAAATCACATGAAGGAAAAGGAGATGATAAACGTTAAAAATATTGCTAAATTCGATAATTTTTCGTACGAAGCAAAATGCAATATTATGCGAAATTCTGAGATTTGAAGGCCAAATCACATATCGTGATGCTACATGAAATTGTATCGAAATATTGGTTAAAATGAATATATTTACGTAATATCAAACTACATGAAAAACGTGAAAAAAGTCACTATATAACCATATTTGAGGATTTTAACTTCAAATCATAGAGCGAGGTTTCGTATTATTTAGATCCAAGAAAAGACATATGACAATGTTGTTTCCAATACAAATGATAAAAAACAATGTGTTTTCATTAGAATTAACTATAATGTTCTTGATTTTCCGTTTATATTAACGATGGAAGATGTACACGTAAAACCGCTCTAATCCGGCTGAAACGTCGATATATGCAATAAAAACCGAACTTCTCCCCTTTTCAATATCTTACTCAGTATTTTAACGAGAAACAAATAGATGATTGAAAATGAAGTATTTAAGGATATTATCTAATCAATTATGTGTTTGCATCATTTTTATCGTATATATATGAATTAAAACCCATGGACTGAAAATTCACAAAAACGTGGAAAACGGCAAAATATTGCCTAATTCGATGATATTTTGTTTAAATCACATGAAGGAAAAGGAGATGATAAACGTTAAAATATTGCTAAATTCGATAATTTTTCGTACGAAGCAAAATGCAAGAAAACTTGCTTAAAATGCAATATTATGCGAAATTCTGAGATTTGAAGGCCAAATCACATATCGTGATACTACATGAAATAGTATCGAAATATTGGTAAAAATGAATATATTTACGTTGTGACGATAATCTCCTTCAAGAGATTGAGCCTGCTCTTCCCTCCAAAATTACGTCTTCACAACTATATAAAAGACTATGGAAGAAATGTCCAACAACGACAACAAACACCAGCAAGGCTTGCCAGGGTGAGCAGAAACGTATGCAACCAGCCACCTGTTCGAACTCCAACCACCAAACTACCCGTTGATCGCTACGACTCCGCTGATTGGTCGCCGGTCTGGCTGCACCTGCACTCGCCCCCCAATACTACCCGATGTCTGGGGTCGCCCCAACATCAGTCTTCAGAATGTTCCGTGCTTTCGTAGCCAGCACTCCTCCCAGCTAGACGTTAGCGTGTACTGAGAGAGGTGGTGGCTTTAAGCCAATATTCCAGCACCTCCCACTTACCTGTTGTATTGCACTTCTTGTTATTTTGCCTTAACGTAACTTTTCATTGTGTCATTTAAGTATTCTTATTATTTTGATTCATTGATTTTATTATACATATTTGTTTGTCCATATTTTCATGTTTTGATTTATTTAACGTAATTAAAATTTCATTGTTAAAGTTTACTTGTGTTTTGTGTGTCTTCTCCTTACCTTACCACAGACGAAGTTCCAGTTTTTCTATTTTTTTTTATAACTATGTGACGAGGCCATACCCCTAGCCTTAAACAGCCGAACACCAACGCGTTACCGTCACAAGTTATATGGGGGCCTGTCCTAGGAGCCTCACTCAGGTACTGGTGCCAAGTGGTAATTTATGGTAAGCGTATTTAACTCTGTTAACGTAGCTTTACTATTTTTCATTCAATTTCATTTTTTATAAGGTGCGGTGTATTGTGCATTACGAGAGTAACATATAGTGAAGGTGAGACAACTTTGGATTACGTGGTGACTGTAGGCCTCAGTCATACTCTTAATTGGTCATCTCTCCCTCCATGTTATTACTCGTATTTACCATCTATGTCCCTTGAATATTTCTCATTCTGACAGATCATCATATTGGTACCCTGGTACTGTGGTCTGCCCCGGGTCAAGAGTACCCAATCTTCTGCAATCTGACTGTAGGAGGACAAAGAGGGCCATAGTTCCTCTAGCTCGAACTTTAGTTGCTGAATTGGGACCTCAGCAGCAGTTCTCGTCACAAGTTGACACCTCGCACCCCTACACGTCAGTCAGAGATGATGATACATACAACGGTAGGGAATTAGCTTATTTTTTCAGAGCACAAAAGTTCGCTAATTCTGTAAGTATCATATTAAATTCAGTAGGAAAAACTTGCTTTATGTCCTATAGAGACTTGGCAAGGTATGCCTACATCCTTGGACTACCAATTTTACTTTTGAAGCATTTAACTGTTTCATTTGTTTTCGAAACTTTGTTTCATTTGTTAGTAGGATTTTCTTGCCCTTATTCTCTTACATGAGTACCGGGTACAAGATTTCCTGCGCCCTTGATTTAATTTAATCATTTAATATCTTTCACTTAACGTTAATTGTTAAAGATCACACAGGATAGGTACCAGTTGCCACGTTGTCCTGTTTCTGACATTTCATTATTGAACATTCGTGTACCTTTATTTGCTAATTTCACCATGTTTCGTCTCCAAACTTTCCGTGCAAATCCAGCAGGTGAAATAGGGACTTTAAGTCGTGCCAAGAGGACTGAACTACAAACTCTTGCACATGAGTATCAACTAGAAGTTCCCTACCAAGCCAACAAAAATGACCTACACAACCTGTTGCTGGATTACTATTTAGAGCAAGGTAAGATAGACTCTGAAACTCATGAAACTTACTATATTGCAGATAAAACTGATTTGGCAACGCTGAAACTCAAACTAGAGCTGGCCAAGATTGAACGTGAGCAGCAAAGGGAAGCCCGCGAACAGCAAAGGGAAGCAGCTGACATACGAAGGGAAGAAATCACCCTCAGAGAACGTGAAGCTGCCTTGAGGAGAGAAGAACACGAACGTGGACTCGCCCTCCAGGAACGTGAGGTTGCACTACTCCAGGAGCGGGAACGAGTACAGCTTGAAACCAAACGACGCGAGTTGGAGATGCAACGCGAACATGACAAGCAACAAGCGACTCTGGCTCTAGAGTGTCGTCAACGGGAATACACGTTGGAAACTTCACACCTCGCTCAACGCCAGCAAGCTACTGCCAATCTTCCCGTCAGTTTTAATATATCACATGCAAGTAAGTTAATGCCATCCTTTGTAGAAGCAGAAGTTGATGTGTTCTTTACCACCTTTGAAACCCTTGCTAATCAACTCAGTTGGCCTGTCGACCAATGGGCCACACTTCTCAGAGTCCATCTTACAGGTAGAGCTGCAGTCACACTCAGTACTTTGGCGTCTGAGAATGACTACTACACTCTGAAACAAGCAGTGTTGGACGCCTACCTCCTCTCTACTGAAAGTTATAGAAGGAAATTTCGTGACCACCTGAAGGCAAGTACCACTACCTTCCTTGAGTTTGCTAACACGAAACGGAGGTATTTCATGAAATGGCTGGAAGCAGCACATGTCTCTACTTTTACAGAACTCGTCAACCTGATGCTTGTTGAAGAATTCTTGAGACGTGTGCCGCCTCCCGTCCGCCTCTACTTAGCAGATAAAGAAGAAACCGACTACCTGAAGTGTGCTAAGTCGGCTGACACTTACAGCCTCATCCACCGGCTGACACCTGAACCATCCTCCAGTAAGAAGTCGTGGTACAGTTACGAGAAGGTGAGCCCCGATCAAGCTGGTTCACAACTGTACTGCAAGTATTGTAGACTCTATGGACATACCATAGACAAGTGTGGTAAGTCTCAATACAAGGGAACCACTGACCAACAACGACCCAAACCAACTCCTTCTAAGTCCGGTAAGCCTGTGATGAATGTTGGTGTTGATGTTAATGATCTTTCTCTTTTCAGTAACCACCTGTATACTGGAACTGTCTCTGCCAACGGTTCAAATCCGGAGGGACGTTTCAAATTGAAGATCTTGAGGGACACAGCGGCTCTACAATCGATCATCTTGAAGTCGGCTGTGCCCAACATAGTCTACACCGGGGAAACGGTCTTCATCACTGACCTCACTGCTACTACTCCATACCCTCTCGCCAGAGTCCACCTGGATTGTCCCTACGTGAACGGGGAAGTCCAAGTCGCCGTCAGGGAAAAGCCTTTTCCCATGCCTGGAGTGCAACTTCTCCTAGGCAACGACTTGGCAGAAGACCTGCAACCGACCAACCTGATCGTCATGGACAAACCCCAGGTGTGTAACTCTGTGCCAATAAATCCTATTCTCGAGTATGTTCCAGCAGAGGTTCAAGAGAGTGATGAAGTTTCTCCTCCGGTTCTCGTGACCACCCGTGCACAAGCCGCACGTCCACAGCCAGCTGACTCTACTGCTACCGCTGTCCCTCAAGACCCTCAGAAACTACCCCCGCATCTGACCAAGTTGGAGTTCCGTAAGTTGCAGAGGGAAGATCTTACTTTAACACCATTGTTTTTCCAGGCTGAGACTCAACCCGACAGTATTCCTGGGTTCTTCCTAGAGAACGACTTGCTCTACCGCCGATATAGACCCAGTAAACTGAAGGAGGAGGACGATTGGGCCAACACCGAACAACTTGTGATTCCCACCAGCCTGCGGCCCACTATTCTACACCTGGCCCACGGATCATTCTCCCACTACGGCTTCAACAAGACTTACCATGGGATTCGTCAAGACTACTACTGGCCAGGTATGGTAAACAACGTCAAACAGTACGTAAAACAGTGTCATACATGTCAGATGGCAGGCAAACCGAACGTCTCCATTCCCAGAGCACCACTGATTCCCATACAGGTGCCTGCGGAACCTTTCCACAGACTCATAATAGACTGTGTTGGTCCTTTACCTCGGACCAGTTCAGGTAACGCCTACATCCTAACCATCCTGTGTCCTACCACCAGATTTCCCATAGCAGTTCCAGTGAAGAACATCACGGCTGCTACGGTTATCAAACACCTACTGAAGATCTTCACTCAATACGGATTTCCCAGGGAGATTCAAAGTGACTGTGGCACCAACTTCACCAGTGATCTCTTCAAAAGAACACTGGAGGAGTTCAACATCAAACAGGTATTGTCCAGCCCCTATCATCCTGCTTCACAGGGTTCTCTTGAACGTAGTCATCAGACCATCAAAGCACTCTTGAAAAAGTTTTGTAGTGAAACCTCAAAGGATTGGGATAAGCAGATTGACCTAATAATGTGTATTTTCAGAAGTCTCCCCAATGAGTCCCTAGGAGTATCTCCTTATGAGATGCTCTACGGCCGTAAGTGCCGTACTCCCCTTAAGGCTTTCAAAGACTCTCTCAGAGATGCCACCTTCAGTGAGCATCAGAATGTGCCCCAGTTTCTTCAAAACCTTCAACACATTCTAGAGAGAGTCCACCGCTTTGCTCATGATAATCTATTGAAAGCCCAGGTGAGAATGAAGACTCATTACGACCAGACCAGCAAAGTAAGAAAATTCAAGCCGGGAGACTTCGTCCTTGCTTATTTCCCTATCCCAGGTTCACCTTTACAAAACAGATTTTCAGGACCCTACTGCGTCAAAGAGTGCAGGAATAATAATAATTATGTGATAGAGACTCCAGATAGGCGGCGGAAGACCCAGCTGTGCCACGTCAACCTCCTGAAGCAATATAATGGTACTCCTCCCACTGTCTTGACTAATTATTCCACATTCACAGAACCCTACATCCACAGTGAGACCATCCCGGCTTCTTCTCCCGAAAGCACTGACAAGGAGTCGGCGCCTTCTAATTCCAAAATCCTTAATGATCTTCCCAAATGCTTTCAGGATAATACTCGTGCTCCTATGCCCTCTTCTAATTCCACTCTCACCTCGTCAGATAAGCCCTTCATCCTCCATGTCGACGCCAATGGTACCGACGTGGGTGGTGTCGTGATGCAGCAACGAGGCGAGAAGAATACACTTGTCAGCGACTACTGCTACAAGGATCTACGGAACAATTGGCAAGGAGCTACTCTTCCTCATCCTGAAGCTTCAGCACTTCACTCCACACCTGAAACGTGCTCGGTCCACCATCAATACGGACCACACCACCCTACACCTCCTGCAGCACGCCCACTTCTCATCTCAACGTCTTCTACTATGGGCTTGCTAACTGCAGAAATTCAACCTGGAGACACACTATACCAAGAGTCTGACAACATCTTAGCCCATACCCTCTCCAGAGTTTATGAAGTAGAAGCAACTCCATCCATTACTCCACCACATAACGACGTACTTCTTCCAGAACCGCAGGCTTCGGGGGAGAGTTGTGACGATAATCTCCTTCAAGAGATTGAGCCTGCTCTTCCCTCCAAAATTACGTCTTCACAACTATATAAAAGACTATGGAAGAAATGTCCAACAACGACAACAAACACCAGCAAGGCTTGCCAGGGTGAGCAGAAACGTATGCAACCAGCCACCTGTTCGAACTCCAACCACCAAACTACCCGTTGATCGCTACGACTCCGCTGATTGGTCGCCGGTCTGGCTGCACCTGCACTCGCCCCCCAATACTACCCGATGTCTGGGGTCGCCCCAACATCAGTCTTCAGAATGTTCCGTGCTTTCGTAGCCAGCACTCCTCCCAGCTAGACGTTAGCGTGTACTGAGAGAGGTGGTGGCTTTAAGCCAATATTCCAGCACCTCCCACTTACCTGTTGTATTGCACTTCTTGTTATTTTGCCTTAACGTAACTTTTCATTGTGTCATTTAAGTATTCTTATTATTTTGATTCATTGATTTTATTATACATATTTGTTTGTCCATATTTTCATGTTTTGATTTATTTAACGTAATTAAAATTTCATTGTTAAAGTTTACTTGTGTTTTGTGTGTCTTCTCCTTACCTTACCACAGACGAAGTTCCAGTTTTTCTATTTTTTTTTATAACTATGTGACGAGGCCATACCCCTAGCCTTAAACAGCCGAACACCAACGCGTTACCGTCACAACGTAAAATCAAATTACATGAAAAACGTGAAAAAAGTCACTATATAACCATATTTGAGGATTTTAACTTCAAATCATAGAGCGAGGTTTCGTATTATTTAGTTCCAAGAAAAGACATATGACAATGTTGTTTCCAATACAAATGATAAAAAACAATGTGTTTTCATTAGAATTAACTATAATGTTCTTGATTTTCCGTTTATATTAACGAGGGAAGATGTACACGTAAAACCGCTCTAATCCGGCTGAAACGTCGATATATGCAATAAAAACCGAACTTCTCCCCTTTTCAATATCTTACTCAGTATTTTAACGAGAAACAAATAGAAGATTGAAAATGAAGTATTTAAGGTTATTATCTAATCAATTATGTGTTTGCATCATTTTTATCGTATATATATGAATTAAAACCCATGGACTGAAAATTCACAAAACGTGGAAAACGGCAAAATATTGCCTAATTCGATGATATTTTGTTTAAATCACATGAAGGAAAAGGAGATGATAAACGTCAAAATATTGCTATATTCGATGATTTTTCGTACGAAACAAAATGCAAGAAAACTTGCTTAAAATGCAATATTATGCGAAATTCTGAGATTTGAAGGCCAAATCACATATCGTGATACTACACGAAATAATATCGAAATATTGGTAAAAATGAATATATTTACGTAATATCAAACTACATGAAAAACGTGAAAAAAGTCACTATATGAGGAGGATATTTGAGGATTTTAACTTCAAATCATAGAGCGAGGTTTCGTATTATTTAGTTCCAAGAAAAGACATATGACAATGTTGTTTCCAATACAAATGATAAAAAACAATGTGTTTTCATTAGAATTAACTATAATGTTCTTGATTTTCCGTTTATATTAACGAGGGAAGATGTACACGTAAAACCGCTCTAATCCGGCTGAAACGTCGATATATGCAATAAAAACCGAACTTCTCCCCTTTTCAATATCTTACTCAGTATTTTGACGAGAAACAAATAGAAGATTGAAAATGAAGTATTTAAGGTTATTATCTAATCAATTATGTGTTTGCATCATTTTTATCGTATATATATGAATTAAAACCCATGGACTGAAAATTCACAAAACGTGGAAAACGGCAAAATATTGCCTAATTCGATGATATTTTGTTTAAATCACATGAAGGAAAAGGAGATGATAAACGTCAAAATATTGCTATATTCGATGATTTTTCGTACGAAACAAAATGCAAGAAAACTTGCTTAAAATGCAATATTATGCGAAATTCTGAGATTTGAAGGCCAAATCACATATCGTGATACTACACGAAATAATATCGAAATATTGGTAAAAATGAATATATTTACGTAATATCAAACTACATGAAAAACGTGAAAAAAGTCACTATATGAGGAGGATATTTGAGGATTTTAACTTCAAATCATAGAGCGAGGTTTCGTATTATTTAGTTCCAAGAAAAGACATATGACAATGTTGTTTCCAATACAAATGATAAAAAACAATGTGTTTTCATTAGAATTAACTATAATGTTCTTGATTTTCCGTTTATATTAACGAGGGAAGATGTACACGTAAAACCGCTCTAATCCGGCTGAAACGTCGATATATGCAATAAAAACCGAACTTCTCCCCTTTTCAATATCTTACTCAGTATTTTGACGAGAAACAAATAGAAGATTGAAAATGAAGTATTTAAGGTTATTATCTAATCAATTATGTGTTTGCATCATTTTTATCGTATATATATGAATTAAAACCCATGGACTGAAAATTCACAAAACGTGGAAAACGGCAAAATATTGCCTAATTCGATGATATTTTGTTTAAATCACATGAAGGAAAAGGAGATGATAAACGTCAAAATATTGCTATATTCGATGATTTTTCGTACGAAACAAAATGCAAGAAAATTTGCTTAAAATGCAATATTATGCGAAATTCTGAGATTTGAAGGCCAAATCACATATCGTGATACTACACGAAATAATATCGAAATATTGGTAAAAATGAATATATTTACGTAATATCAAACTACATGAAAAACGTGAAAAAAGTCACTATATGAGGAGGATATTTGAGGATTTTAACTTCAAATCATAGAGCGAGGTTTCGTATTATTTAGTTCCAAGAAAAGACATATGACAATGTTGTTTCCAATACAAATGATAAAAAACAATGTGTTTTCATTAGAATTAACTATAATGTTCTTGATTTTCCGTTTATATTAACGAGGGAAGATGTACACGTAAAACCGCTCTAATCCGGCTGAAACGTCGATATATGCAATAAAAACCGAACTTCTCCCCTTTTCAATATCTTACTCAGTATTTTAACGAGAAACAAATAGATGATTGAAAATGAAGTATTTAAGGTTATTATCTAATCAATTATGTGTTTTTATCATTTTTATCGTATATATATGAATTAAAACCCATGGACTGAAAATTCACAAAAACGTGGAAAACGGCAAAATATTGCCTAATTCGATGATATTTTGTTTAAATCACATGAAGGAAAAGGAGATGATAAACGTTAAAAATATTGCTAAATTCGATAATTTTTCGTACGAAGCAAAATGCAATATTATGCGAAATTCTGAGATTTGAAGGCCAAATCACATATCGTGATGCTACATGAAATTGTATCGAAATATTGGTTAAAATGAATATATTTACGTAATATCAAACTACATGAAAAACGTGAAAAAAGTCACTATATAACCATATTTGAGGATTTTAACTTCAAATCATAGAGCGAGGTTTCGTATTATTTAGATCCAAGAAAAGACATATGACAATGTTGTTTCCAATACAAATGATAAAAAACAATGTGTTTTCATTAGAATTAACTATAATGTTCTTGATCTTCCGTTTATATTAACGATGGAAGATGTACACGTAAAACCGCTCTAATCCGGCTGAAACGTCGATATATGCAATAAAAACCGAACTTCTCCCCTTTTCAATATCTTACTCAGTATTTTAACGAGAAACAAATAGATGATTGAAAATGAAGTATTTAAGGTTATTATCTAATCAATTATGTGTTTGCATCATTTTTATCGTATATATATGAATTAAAACCCATGGACTGAAAATTCACAAAAACGTGGAAAACGGCAAAATATTGCCTAATTCGATGATATTTTGTTTAAATCACATGAAGGAAAAGGAGATGATAAACGTTAAAATATTGCTAAATTCGATAATTTTTCGTACGAAGCAAAATGCAAGAAAACTTGCTTAAAATGCAATATTATGCGAAATTCTGAGATTTGGTGGAAAACGGCAAAATATTGCCTAATTCGATGATATTTTGTTTAAATCACATGAAGGAAAAGGAGATGATAAACGTTAAAATATTGCTAAATTCGATAATTTTTCGTACGAAGCAAAATGCAAGAAAACTTGCTTAAAATGCAATATTATGCGAAATTCTGAGATTTGAAGGCCAAATCACATATCGTGATACTACATGAAATAGTATCGAAATATTGGTAAAAATGAATATATTTACGTAAAATCAAATTACATGAAAAACGTGAAAAAAGTCACTATATAACCATATTTGAGGATTTTAACTTCAAATCATAGAGCGAGGTTTCGTATTATTTAGTTCCAAGAAAAGACATATGACAATGTTGTTTCCAATACAAATGATAAAAAACAATGTGTTTTCATTAGAATTAACTATAATGTTCTTGATTTTCCGTTTATATTAACGAGGGAAGATGTACACGTAAAACCGCTCTAATCCGGCTGAAACGTCGATATATGCAATAAAAACCGAACTTCTCCCCTTTTCAATATCTTACTCAGTATTTTAACGAGAAACAAATAGAAGATTGAAAATGAAGTATTTAAGGTTATTATCTAATCAATTATGTGTTTGCATCATTTTTATCGTATATATATGAATTAAAACCCATGGACTGAAAATTCACAAAACGTGGAAAACGGCAAAATATTGCCTAATTCGATGATATTTTGTTTAAATCACATGAAGGAAAAGGAGATGATAAACGTCAAAATATTGCTATATTCGATGATTTTTCGTACGAAACAAAATGCAAGAAAACTTGCTTAAAATGCAATATTATGCGAAATTCTGAGATTTGAAGGCCAAATCACATATCGTGATACTACACGAAATAATATCGAAATATTGGTAAAAATGAATATATTTACGTAATATCAAACTACATGAAAAACGTGAAAAAAGTCACTATATGAGGAGGATATTTGAGGATTTTAACTTCAAATCATAGAGCGAGGTTTCGTATTATTTAGTTCCAAGAAAAGACATATGACAATGTTGTTTCCAATACAAATGATAAAAAACAATGTGTTTTCATTAGAATTAACTATAATGTTCTTGATTTTCCGTTTATATTAACGAGGGAAGATGTACACGTAAAACCGCTCTAATCCGGCTGAAACGTCGATATATGCAATAAAAACCGAACTTCTCCCCTTTTCAATATCTTACTCAGTATTTTGACGAGAAACAAATAGAAGATTGAAAATGAAGTATTTAAGGTTATTATCTAATCAATTATGTGTTTGCATCATTTTTATCGTATATATATGAATTAAAACCCATGGACTGAAAATTCACAAAACGTGGAAAACGGCAAAATATTGCCTAATTCGATGATATTTTGTTTAAATCACATGAAGGAAAAGGAGATGATAAACGTCAAAATATTGCTATATTCGATGATTTTTCGTACGAAACAAAATGCAAGAAAATTTGCTTAAAATGCAATATTATGCGAAATTCTGAGATTTGAAGGCCAAATCACATATCGTGATACTACACGAAATAATATCGAAATATTGGTAAAAATGAATATATTTACGTAATATCAAACTACATGAAAAACGTGAAAAAAGTCACTATATGAGGAGGATATTTGAGGATTTTAACTTCAAATCATAGAGCGAGGTTTCGTATTATTTAGTTCCAAGAAAAGACATATGACAATGTTGTTTCCAATACAAATGATAAAAAACAATGTGTTTTCATTAGAATTAACTATAATGTTCTTGATTTTCCGTTTATATTAACGAGGGAAGATGTACACGTAAAACCGCTCTAATCCGGCTGAAACGTCGATATATGCAATAAAAACCGAACTTCTCCCCTTTTCAATATCTTACTCAGTATTTTAACGAGAAACAAATAGATGATTGAAAATGAAGTATTTAAGGTTATTATCTAATCAATTATGTGTTTTTATCATTTTTATCGTATATATATGAATTAAAACCCATGGACTGAAAATTCACAAAAACGTGGAAAACGGCAAAATATTGCCTAATTCGATGATATTTTGTTTAAATCACATGAAGGAAAAGGAGATGATAAACGTTAAAAATATTGCTAAATTCGATAATTTTTCGTACGAAGCAAAATGCAATATTATGCGAAATTCTGAGATTTGAAGGCCAAATCACATATCGTGATGCTACATGAAATTGTATCGAAATATTGGTTAAAATGAATATATTTACGTAATATCAAACTACATGAAAAACGTGAAAAAAGTCACTATATAACCATATTTGAGGATTTTAACTTCAAATCATAGAGCGAGGTTTCGTATTATTTAGATCCAAGAAAAGACATATGACAATGTTGTTTCCAATACAAATGATAAAAAACAATGTGTTTTCATTAGAATTAACTATAATGTTCTTGATCTTCCGTTTATATTAACGATGGAAGATGTACACGTAAAACCGCTCTAATCCGGCTGAAACGTCGATATATGCAATAAAAACCGAACTTCTCCCCTTTTCAATATCTTACTCAGTATTTTAACGAGAAACAAATAGATGATTGAAAATGAAGTATTTAAGGTTATTATCTAATCAATTATGTGTTTGCATCATTTTTATCGTATATATATGAATTAAAACCCATGGACTGAAAATTCACAAAAACGTGGAAAACGGCAAAATATTGCCTAATTCGATGATATTTTGTTTAAATCACATGAAGGAAAAGGAGATGATAAACGTTAAAATATTGCTAAATTCGATAATTTTTCGTACGAAGCAAAATGCAAGAAAACTTGCTTAAAATGCAATATTATGCGAAATTCTGAGATTTGGTGGAAAACGGCAAAATATTGCCTAATTCGATGATATTTTGTTTAAATCACATGAAGGAAAAGGAGATGATAAACGTTAAAATATTGCTAAATTCGATAATTTTTCGTACGAAGCAAAATGCAAGAAAACTTGCTTAAAATGCAATATTATGCGAAATTCTGAGATTTGAAGGCCAAATCACATATCGTGATACTACATGAAATAGTATCGAAATATTGGTAAAAATGAATATATTTACGTAAAATCAAATTACATGAAAAACGTGAAAAAAGTCACTATATAACCATATTTGAGGATTTTAACTTCAAATCATAGAGCGAGGTTTCGTATTATTTAGTTCCAAGAAAAGACATATGACAATGTTGTTTCCAATACAAATGATAAAAAACAATGTGTTTTCATTAGAATTAACTATAATGTTCTTGATTTTCCGTTTATATTAACGAGGGAAGATGTACACGTAAAACCGCTCTAATCCGGCTGAAACGTCGATATATGCAATAAAAACCGAACTTCTCCCCTTTTCAATATCTTACTCAGTATTTTAACGAGAAACAAATAGAAGATTGAAAATGAAGTATTTAAGGTTATTATCTAATCAATTATGTGTTTGCATCATTTTTATCGTATATATATGAATTAAAACCCATGGACTGAAAATTCACAAAACGTGGAAAACGGCAAAATATTGCCTAATTCGATGATATTTTGTTTAAATCACATGAAGGAAAAGGAGATGATAAACGTCAAAATATTGCTATATTCGATGATTTTTCGTACGAAACAAAATGCAAGAAAACTTGCTTAAAATGCAATATTATGCGAAATTCTGAGATTTGAAGGCCAAATCACATATCGTGATACTACACGAAATAATATCGAAATATTGGTAAAAATGAATATATTTACGTAATATCAAACTACATGAAAAACGTGAAAAAAGTCACTATATGAGGAGGATATTTGAGGATTTTAACTTCAAATCATAGAGCGAGGTTTCGTATTATTTAGTTCCAAGAAAAGACATATGACAATGTTGTTTCCAATACAAATGATAAAAAACAATGTGTTTTCATTAGAATTAACTATAATGTTCTTGATTTTCCGTTTATATTAACGAGGGAAGATGTACACGTAAAACCGCTCTAATCCGGCTGAAACGTCGATATATGCAATAAAAACCGAACTTCTCCCCTTTTCAATATCTTACTCAGTATTTTGACGAGAAACAAATAGAAGATTGAAAATGAAGTATTTAAGGTTATTATCTAATCAATTATGTGTTTGCATCATTTTTATCGTATATATATGAATTAAAACCCATGGACTGAAAATTCACAAAACGTGGAAAACGGCAAAATATTGCCTAATTCGATGATATTTTGTTTAAATCACATGAAGGAAAAGGAGATGATAAACGTCAAAATATTGCTATATTCGATGATTTTTCGTACGAAACAAAATGCAAGAAAACTTGCTTAAAATGCAATATTATGCGAAATTCTGAGATTTGAAGGCCAAATCACATATCGTGATACTACACGAAATAATATCGAAATATTGGTAAAAATGAATATATTTACGTAATATCAAACTACATGAAAAACGTGAAAAAAGTCACTATATGAGGAGGATATTTGAGGATTTTAACTTCAAATCATAGAGCGAGGTTTCGTATTATTTAGTTCCAAGAAAAGACATATGACAATGTTGTTTCCAATACAAATGATAAAAAACAATGTGTTTTCATTAGAATTAACTATAATGTTCTTGATTTTCCGTTTATATTAACGAGGGAAGATGTACACGTAAAACCGCTCTAATCCGGCTGAAACGTCGATATATGCAATAAAAACCGAACTTCTCCCCTTTTCAATATCTTACTCAGTATTTTGACGAGAAACAAATAGAAGATTGAAAATGAAGTATTTAAGGTTATTATCTAATCAATTATGTGTTTGCATCATTTTTATCGTATATATATGAATTAAAACCCATGGACTGAAAATTCACAAAACGTGGAAACCGGCAAAATATTGCCTAATTCGATGATATTTTGTTTAAATCACATGAAGGAAAAGGAGATGATAAACGTCAAAATATTGCTATATTCGATGATTTTTCGTACGAAACAAAATGCAAGAAAACTTGCTTAAAATGCAATATTATGCGAAATTCTGAGATTTGAAGGCCAAATCACATATCGTGATACTACACGAAATAATATCGAAATATTGGTAAAAATGAATATATTTACGTAATATCAAACTACATGAAAAACGTGAAAAAAGTCACTATATGAGGAGGATATTTGAGGATTTTAACTTCAAATCATAGAGCGAGGTTTCGTATTATTTAGTTCCAAGAAAAGACATATGACAATGTTGTTTCCAATACAAATGATAAAAAACAATGTGTTTTCATTAGAATTAACTATAATGTTCTTGATTTTCCGTTTATATTTACGAGGGAAGATGTACACGTAAAACCGCTCTAATCCGGCTGAAACGTCGATATATGCAATAAAAACCGAACTTCTCCCCTTTTCAATATCTTACTCAGTATTTTAACGAGAAACAAATAGATGATTGAAAATGAAGTATTTAAGGTTATTATCTAATCAATTATGTGTTTTTATCATTTTTATCGTATATATATGAATTAAAACCCATGGACTGAAAATTCACAAAAACGTGGAAAACGGCAAAATATTGCCTAATTCGATGATATTTTGTTTAAATCACATGAAGGAAAAGGAGATGATAAACGTTAAAAATATTGCTAAATTCGATAATTTTTCGTACGAAGCAAAATGCAATATTATGCGAAATTCTGAGATTTGAAGGCCAAATCACATATCGTGATACTACATGAAATTGTATCGAAATATTGGTTAAAATGAATATATTTACGTAATATCAAACTACATGAAAAACGTGAAAAAAGTCACTATATAACCATATTTGAGGATTTTAACTTCAAATCATAGAGCGAGGTTTCGTATTATTTAGATCCAAGAAGACATATGACAATGTTGTTTCCAATACAAATGATAAAAAACAATGTGTTTTCATTAGAATTAACTATAATGTTCTTGATCTTCCGTTTATATTAACGATGGAAGATGTACACGTAAAACCGCTCTAATCCGGCTGAAACGTCGATATATGCAATAAAAACCGAACTTCTCCCCTTTTCAATATCTTACTCAGTATTTTAACGAGAAACAAATAGATGATTGAAAATGAAGTATTTAAGGTTATTATCTAATCAATTATGTGTTTGCATCATTTTTATCGTATATATATGAATTAAAACCCATGGACTGAAAATTCACAAAAACGTGGAAAACGGCAAAATATTGCCTAATTCGATGATATTTTGTTTAAATCACATGAAGGAAAAGGAGATGATAAACGTTAAAATATTGCTAAATTCGATAATTTTTCGTACGAAGCAAAATGCAAGAAAACTTGCTTAAAATGCAATATTATGCGAAATTCTGAGATTTGAAGGCCAAATCACATATCGTGATACTACATGAAATAGTATCGAAATATTGGTAAAAATGAATATATTTACGTAAAATCAAATTACATGAAAAACGTGAAAAAAGTCACTATATAACCATATTTGAGGATTTTAACTTCAAATCATAGAGCGAGGTTTCGTATTATTTAGTTCCAAGAAAAGACATATGACAATGTTGTTTCCAATACAAATGATAAAAAACAATGTGTTTTCATTAGAATTAACTATAATGTTCTTGATTTTCCGTTTATATTAACGAGGGAAGATGTACACGTAAAACCGCTCTAATCCGGCTGAAACGTCGATATATGCAATAAAAACCGAACTTCTCCCCTTTTCAATATCTTACTCAGTATTTTAACGAGAAACAAATAGAAGATTGAAAATGAAGTATTTAAGGTTATTATCTAATCAATTATGTGTTTGCATCATTTTTATCGTATATATATGAATTAAAACCCATGGACTGAAAATTCACAAAACGTGGAAAACGGCAAAATATTGCCTAATTCGATGATATTTTGTTTAAATCACATGAAGGAAAAGGAGATGATAAACGTCAAAATATTGCTATATTCGATGATTTTTCGTACGAAACAAAATGCAAGAAAACTTGCTTAAAATGCAATATTATGCGAAATTCTGAGATTTGAAGGCCAAATCACATATCGTGATACTACACGAAATAATATCGAAATATTGGTAAAAATGAATATATTTACGTAATATCAAACTACATGAAAAACGTGAAAAAAGTCACTATATGAGGAGGATATTTGAGGATTTTAACTTCAAATCATAGAGCGAGGTTTCGTATTATTTAGTTCCAAGAAAAGACATATGACAATGTTGTTTCCAATACAAATGATAAAAAACAATGTGTTTTCATTAGAATTAACTATAATGTTCTTGATTTTCCGTTTATATTTACGAGGGAAGATGTACACGTAAAACCGCTCTAATCCGGCTGAAACGTCGATATATGCAATAAAAACCGAACTTCTCCCCTTTTCAATATCTTACTCAGTATTTTAACGAGAAACAAATAGATGATTGAAAATGAAGTATTTAAGGTTATTATCTAATCAATTATGTGTTTTTATCATTTTTATCGTATATATATGAATTAAAACCCATGGACTGAAAATTCACAAAAACGTGGAAAACGGCAAAATATTGCCTAATTCGATGATATTTTGTTTAAATCACATGAAGGAAAAGGAGATGATAAACGTTAAAAATATTGCTAAATTCGATAATTTTTCGTACGAAGCAAAATGCAATATTATGCGAAATTCTGAGATTTGAAGGCCAAATCACATATCGTGATACTACGTGAAATTGTATCGAAATATTGGTTAAAATGAATATATTTACGTAATATCAAACTACATGAAAAACGTGAAAAAAGTCACTATATAACCATATTTGAGGATTTTAACTTCAAATCATAGAGCGAGGTTTCGTATTATTTAGATCCAAGAAGACATATGACAATGTTGTTTCCAATACAAATGATAAAAAACAATGTGTTTTCATTAGAATTAACTATAATGTTCTTGATCTTCCGTTTATATTAACGATGGAAGATGTACACGTAAAACCGCTCTAATCCGGCTGAAACGTCGATATATGCAATAAAAACCGAACTTCTCCCCTTTTCAATATCTTACTCAGTATTTTAACGAGAAACAAATAGATGATTGAAAATGAAGTATTTAAGGTTATTATCTAATCAATTATGTGTTTGCATCATTTTTATCGTATATATATGAATTAAAACCCATGGACTGAAAATTCACAAAAACGTGGAAAACGGCAAAATATTGCCTAATTCGATGATATTTTGTTTAAATCACATGAAGGAAAAGGAGATGATAAACGTTAAAATATTGCTAAATTCGATAATTTTTCGTACGAAGCAAAATGCAAGAAAACTTGCTTAAAATGCAATATTATGCGAAATTCTGAGATTTGAAGGCCAAATCACATATCGTGATACTACATGAAATAGTATCGAAATATTGGTAAAAATGAATATATTTACGTAAAATCAAATTACATGAAAAACGTGAAAAAAGTCACTATATAACCATATTTGAGGATTTTAACTTCAAATCATAGAGCGAGGTTTCGTATTATTTAGTTCCAAGAAAAGACATATGACAATGTTGTTTCCAATACAAATGATAAAAAACAATGTGTTTTCATTAGAATTAACTATAATGTTCTTGATTTTCCGTTTATATTAACGAGGGAAGATGTACACGTAAAACCGCTCTAATCCGGCTGAAACGTCGATATATGCAATAAAAACCGAACTTCTCCCCTTTTCAATATCTTACTCAGTATTTTAACGAGAAACAAATAGAAGATTGAAAATGAAGTATTTAAGGTTATTATCTAATCAATTATGTGTTTGCATCATTTTTATCGTATATATATGAATTAAAACCCATGGACTGAAAATTCACAAAACGTGGAAAACGGCAAAATATTGCCTAATTCGATGATATTTTGTTTAAATCACATGAAGGAAAAGGAGATGATAAACGTCAAAATATTGCTATATTCGATGATTTTTCGTACGAAACAAAATGCAAGAAAACTTGCTTAAAATGCAATATTATGCGAAATTCTGAGATTTGAAGGCCAAATCACATATCGTGATACTACACGAAATAATATCGAAATATTGGTAAAAATGAATATATTTACGTAATATCAAACTACATGAAAAACGTGAAAAAAGTCACTATATGAGGAGGATATTTGAGGATTTTAACTTCAAATCATAGAGCGAGGTTTCGTATTATTTAGTTCCAAGAAAAGACATATGACAATGTTGTTTCCAATACAAATGATAAAAAACAATGTGTTTTCATTAGAATTAACTATAATGTTCTTGATTTTCCGTTTATATTAACGAGGGAAGATGTACACGTAAAACCGCTCTAATCCGGCTGAAACGTCGATATATGCAATAAAAACCGAACTTCTCCCCTTTTCAATATCTTACTCAGTATTTTAACGAGAAACAAATAGATGATTGAAAATGAAGTATTTAAGGTTATTATCTAATCAATTATGTGTTTGCATCATTTTTATCGTATATATATGAATTAAAACCCATGGACTGAAAATTCACATAACGTGGAAAACGGCAAAATATTGCCTAATTCGATGATATTTTGTTTAAATCACATGAAGGAAAAGGAGATGATAAACGTCAAAATATTGCTATATTCGATGATTTTTCGTACGAAACAAAATGCAAGAAAACTTGCTTAAAATGCAATATTATGCGAAATTCTGAGATTTGAAGGCCAAATCACATATCGTGATACTACACGAAATAATATCGAAATATTGGTAAAAATGAATATATTTACGTAATATCAAACTACATGAAAAACGTGAAAAAAGTCACTATATGAGGAGGATATTTGAGGATTTTAACTTCAAATCATAGAGCGAGGTTTCGTATTATTTAGTTCCAAGAAAAGACATATGACAATGTTGTTTCCAATACAAATGATAAAAAACAATGTGTTTTCATTAGAATTAAGTATAATGTTCTTGATTTTCCGTTTATATTAACGAGGGAAGATGTACACGTAAAACCGCTCTAATCAGGCTGAAACGTCGATATATGCAATAAAAACCGAACTTCTCCCCTTTTCAATATCTTACTCAGTATTTTGACGAGAAACAAATAGAAGATTGAAAATGAAGTATTTAAGGTTATTATCTAATCAATTATGTGTTTGCATCATTTTTATCGTATATATATGAATTAAAACCCATGGACTGAAAATTCACAAAACGTGGAAAACGGCAAAATATTGCCTAATTCGATGATATTTTGTTTAAATCACATGAAGGAAAAGGAGATGATAAACGTCAAAATATTGCTATATTCGATGATTTTTCGTACGAAACAAAATGCCAGAAAACTTGCTTAAAATGCAATATTATGCGAAATTCTGAGATTTGAAGGCCAAATCACATATCGTGATACTACACGAAATAATATCGAAATATTGGTAAAAATGAATATATTTACGTAATATCAAACTACATGAAAAACGTGAAAAAAGTCACTATATGAGGAGGATATTTGAGGATTTTAACTTCAAATCATAGAGCGAGGTTTCGTATTATTTAGTTCCAAGAAAAGACATATGACAATGTTGTTTCCAATACAAATGATAAAAAACAATGTGTTTTCATTAGAATTAACTATAATGTTCTTGATTTTCCGTTTATATTAACGAGGGAAGATGTACACGTAAAACCGCTCTAATCCGGCTGAAACGTCGATATATGCAATAAAAACCGAACTTCTCCCCTTTTCAATATCTTACTCAGTATTTTAACGAGAAACAAATAGATGATTGAAAATGAAGTATTTAAGGTTATTATCTAATCAATTATGTGTTTTTATCATTTTTATCGTATATATATGAATTAAAACCCATGGACTGAAAATTCACAAAAACGTGGAAAACGGCAAAATATTGCCTAATTCGATGATATTTTGTTTAAATCACATGAAGGAAAAGGAGATGATAAACGTTAAAAATATTGCTAAATTCGATAATTTTTCGTACGAAGCAAAATGCAATATTATGCGAAATTCTGAGATTTGAAGGCCAAATCACATATCGTGATACTACATGAAATTGTATCGAAATATTGGTTAAAATGAATATATTTACGTAATATCAAACTACATGAAAAACGTGAAAAAAGTCACTATATAACCATATTTGAGGATTTTAACTTCAAATCATAGAGCGAGGTTTCGTATTATTTAGATCCAAGAAAAGACATATGACAATGTTGTTTCCAATACAAATGATAAAAAACAATGTGTTTTCATTAGAATGAACTATAATGTTCTTGATCTTCCGTTTATATTAACGATGGAAGATGTACACGTAAAACCGCTCTAATCCGGCTGAAACGTCGATATATGCAATAAAAACCGAACTTCTCCCCTTTTCAATATCTTACTCAGTATTTTAACGAGAAACAAATAGATGATTGAAAATGAAGTATTTAAGGTTATTATCTAATCAATTATGTGTTTGCATCATTTTTATCGTATATATATGAATTAAAACCCATGGACTGAAAATTCACAAAAACGTGGAAAACGGCAAAATATTGCCTAATTCGATGATATTTTGTTTAAATCACATGAAGGAAAAGGAGATGATAAACGTTAAAATATTGCTAAATTCGATAATTTTTCGTACGAAGCAAAATGCAAGAAAACTTGCTTAAAATGCAATATTATGCGAAATTCTGAGATTTGAAGGCCAAATCACATATCGTGATACTACATGAAATAGTATCGAAATATTGGTAAAAATGAATATATTTACGTAAAATCAAATTACATGAAAAACGTGAAAAAAGTCACTATATAACCATATTTGAGGATTTTAACTTCAAATCATAGAGCGAGGTTTCGTATTATTTAGTTCCAAGAAAAGACATATGACAATGTTGTTTCCAATACAAATGATAAAAAACAATGTGTTTTCATTAGAATTAACTATAATGTTCTTGATTTTCCGTTTATATTAACGAGGGAAGATGTACACGTAAAACCGCTCTAATCCGGCTGAAACGTCGATATATGCAATAAAAACCGAACTTCTCCCCTTTTCAATATCTTACTCAGTATTTTAACGAGAAACAAATAGAAGATTGAAAATGAAGTATTTAAGGTTATTATCTAATCAATTATGTGTTTGCATCATTTTTATCGTATATATATGAATTAAAACCCATGGACTGAAAATTCACAAAACGTGGAAAACGGCAAAATATTGCCTAATTCGATGATATTTTGTTTAAATCACATGAAGGAAAAGGAGATGATAAACGTCAAAATATTGCTATATTCGATGATTTTTCGTACGAAACAAAATGCAAGAAAACTTGCTTAAAATGCAATATTATGCGAAATTCTGAGATTTGAAGGCCAAATCACATATCGTGATACTACACGAAATAATATCGAAATATTGGTAAAAATGAATATATTTACGTAATATCAAACTACATGAAAAACGTGAAAAAAGTCACTATATGAGAAGGATATTTGAGGATTTTAACTTCAAATCATAGAGCGAGGTTTCGTATTATTTAGTTCCAAGAAAAGACATATGACAATGTTGTTTCCAATACAAATGATAAAAAACAATGTGTTTTCATTAGAATTAACTATAATGTTCTTGATTTTCCGTTTATATTAACGAGGGAAGATGTACACGTAAAACCGCTCTAATCCGGCTGAAACGTCGATATATGCAATAAAAACCGAACTTCTCCCCTTTTCAATATCTTACTCAGTATTTTAACGAGAAACAAATAGATGATTGAAAATGAAGTATTTAAGGTTATTATCTAATCAATTATGTGTTTGCATCATTTTTATCGTATATATATGAATTAAAACCCATGGACTGAAAATTCACATAACGTGGAAAACGGCAAAATATTGCCTAATTCGATGATATTTTGTTTAAATCACATGAAGGAAAAGGAGATGATAAACGTCAAAATATTGCTATATTCGATGATTTTTCGTACGAAACAAAATGCAAGAAAACTTGCTTAAAATGCAATATTATGCGAAATTCTGAGATTTGAAGGCCAAATCACATATCGTGATACTACACGAAATAATATCGAAATATTGGTAAAAATGAATATATTTACGTAATATCAAACTACATGAAAAACGTGAAAAAAGTCACTATATGAGGAGGATATTTGAGGATTTTAACTTCAAATCATAGAGCGAGGTTTCGTATTATTTAGTTCCAAGAAAAGA
>NC_091172.1:3075921-3083421 GCF_040958095.1 Procambarus clarkii
TGCCTCGAAATTGGGGTGTTTGGGATATTTTGAAAACTGCAGGGGAGTTTGTGCAAAATGTGACTCATTGCCTCTTTCAGTACTTTGCATATGTTGGGTATAATAAGGTGTAATTTCAAACTGCGAATACGTGCAGAGAGCCAGAATTTGGCTCCAAAATATGGCTCAGGTCTCGAAATTGGGATGTTTGGGATATTTTGAAAACTGCAGGAAGGTTTGGGACAAATGTGACCAAACGCCGCTTTCAGTACTTGGCATATGTTAGGTATAAAAAGTTGTAATTTCAAACTGCGAATACGTGCAGAGAGCCAGAATTTGGCTCCAAAATATGGCTCAGGCCTCGAAATTGGGATGTTTGGGATATTTTGAAAACTGCAGAGGAGTTTGTGCAAAATGTGACTCACTGCCACGTCCAGTACTTGGCATATGTTGGGTATAAAAAGTCGTACCATCAAACTGCGAATACCATCAGAGAGCCAGAATTTGGCTCCAAAATATGGCTCAGGCCTCGAAATTGGGATATTTGGGATATTTTGAAAACTGCAGGGAGGTTTGGGACAATTGTGACCAAACGCCGCTTTCAGGACTTGGCATATGTTGGTATGAAAAATTAGCAATTTCAAACTGCGAATACGTGCAGAGAGACAGAATTTGGCTCCAAAATAAGGCTCAGGCCTCGAAATTGGGATATTTGGGATATTTCGAAAACTGCAGGGGAGTTTGTGCAAAATGTGACTCACTACCGCTTTTAGGACTTGGCATTTGTTGGGTATAAAAAGTCGTAATATCAAACTGCGAATACGTGCATAGAGCCAGAATTTGGCTCCAAAATATGGGTCAGGCCTCGAAATTGTGATGTTTGGGTTATTTTGAAAACTGCAGGGGAGTTTGTTCAAAATGTGACTCATTGCCGCTTTCAGGACTTGGAATATGTTGGGTATAAAAAGTCGTAATATCAAACTGCTAATACGTTCAGAGAGCCAGAATTTGGCTCCAAAATATGGCTCAGGCTTCGATATTGGATTGTTTGGGATATTTTGAAAACTGCAGGAAGGTTTGGGACAAATCTGACCAAACGCCGCTTTCAGTACTTGGCATAAGTTGGATATAAAAAGTATTAATATCAAACTGCGAATACAAGCAGAGAGCCTGAATTTGGCTTCAAAATATGGCTCCTGCCTCGAAATTGGGGTGTTTGGGATATTTTGAAAACTGCAGGGGAGTTTGTGCAAAATGTGACTCATTGCCGCTTTCAGTACTTTGCATATGTTGGGTATAATAAGTTGTAATTTCAAACTGCGAATACGTGCAGAGAGCCAGAATTTGGCTCCAAAATATGGCTCAGGCCTCGATATTGGGATATTTGTGATATTTTGAAAACTGCAGGGGGGATTGGGACAAATGTGACCAAACGCCGCTTTCAGTACTTGGCATATGTTGGGTATAAAAAAGTCGCAATTTAAAACTGCGAAAACGTGCAGAGAGCCAGAATTTGGCTCCAAAATATGGCTCACGCCTCGAAATTGGGATATTTCGAAAACTGCACGGAGTTTGTGCAAATTGTGACTCACTGCCGCTTTCAGGACTTGGCATATGTTGGGTATAAAAAGTCGTATATCAAACTGCGAATACGTGCAGAGAGCCTGAATTTGGCTCCAAAATATGGCTCAGGCCTCGAAATTGGGATGTTTGGGATATTTTGAAAATTGCAGGGGAGTTTGTGCAAAATGTGACTCATTGCCTCTTTCAGTACTTTGCATATGTTGGGTATAATAAGTTGTAATTTCAAACTGCGAATACGTGCAGAGACCCAGAATTTGGCTCCAAAATATGGCTCAGGCCTCGAAATTGGGATATTTGGGATATTTCGAAAACTGCAGGGAAGTTTGTGCAAAATGTGACTCACTGCCGCTTTCAGGACTTGGCATATGTTGGGTATAAAAAGTCGTAATATCAAACTGCGAATACGTGCAGAGAGCCAAAATTTGGCTCCAAAATATGGCTCAGGCCTCGAAATTGGGATATTTAGGATATTTTGAAAACTGCAGGGAGGTTTGGGAGAATTGTGACCAACGCCGCTTACAGTACTTGGCATATGTTGGGTATAAAAAAGTAGCAATTTCAAACTGCGAATACATGCAGAGAGCCAGAATTTGGCTCCAAAATATGGCTCAGGCCTAGAAATTGGGATAATTGGGATATTTCGAAAACTGCAGGGGAGTTTGTGCAAAATGTGACTCACTGCCGCTTTCAAGACTTGGCATATGTTGGGTATAAAAAGTCGTAATATCAAACTGCGAATACGTGCATAGAGCCAGAATTTGGCTCCAAAATATGGCTCAGGCCTCGAAATTGGGATATTTCGAAAACTGCAGGGAGTTTGTGCAAAATGTGACTCATTGCCTCTTTCAGTACTTTGCATATGTTGGGTATAATAAGTTGTAATTTCAAACTGCGAATACGTGCAGAGAGCCAGAATTTGGCTCCAAAATATGGCTCAGGCCTCGAAATTGGGATGTTTGGGATATTTTGAAAACTGCAGGAAGGTTTGGGACAAATGTGACCAAACGCCGCTTTCAGTACTTGGCATATGTTAGGTATAAAAAGTTGTAATTTCAAACTGCGAATACGTGCAGAGAGCCAGAATTTGGCTCCAAAATATGGCTCAGGCCTCGAAATTGGGATGTTTGGGATATTTTGAAAACTGCAGAGGAGTTTGTGCAAAATGTGACTCACTGCCGCGTCCAGTACTTGGCATATGTTGGGTATAAAAAGTCGTACCATCAAACTGCGAATACGATCAGAGAGCCAGAATTTGGCTCCAAAATATGGCTCAGGCCTCGAAATTGGGATATTTGGGATATTTTGAAAACTGCAGGGAGGTTTGGGACAATTGTGACCAAACGCCGCTTTCAGTACTTGGCATATGTTGGGTATAAAAAAGTAGCAATTTCAAACTGTGAATACGTGCAGAGAGCCAGAATTTGGCTCCAAAATATGGCTCAGGCCTCGAAATTGTGATATTTGGGATATTTCGAAAACTGCAGGGAAGTTTGTGCAAAATGTGACTCACTGCCGCTTTCATGACTTGGCATATGTTGGGTATAAAAAGTCATAATATCAAACTGCGAATACGTGCAGAGAGCCAGAATTTGGCTCCAAAATATGGCTAAGGCCTCGAAATTGGGATATTTGGGATATTTTGAAAACTGCAGGGAGGTTTGGGACAATTGTGACCAAACGCCGCTTTCAGTACTTGGCATTTGTTGGTATGAAAAATTAGCAATTTCAAACTGCGAAAATGTGCAGAGAGCCAGAATTTGGCTCCAAAATATGGCTCAGGCCTCGAAATAGGGATATTTGGGATATTTTGAAAACTGCAGGGGAGTTTGTGCAAAATGTGACTCACTGCCGCTTTCAAGACTTGGCATATGTTGGGTATAAAAAGTCGTAATATCAAACTGCGAATACGTGCAGAGAGCCAGAATTTGGCTCCAAAATATGGCTCAGGCCTCGAAATTGGGATATTTCAAAAACTGCAGGGAGTTTGTGCAAAATGTGACTCACTGCCGCTTTCAGGACTTGGCATATGTTGGGTATAAAATGTCGTAATATCAAACTGCGAATACGTGCAGAGAGCCAAAATTTGGCTCAAAAATATGGCTCAGGCTTCGATATTTTGATGTTTGGGATATTTTGAAAACTGCAGGAAGGTTTGGGACAAATGTGACCAAACGCCGCTTTCAGTACTTGGCTTATGTTTTGTATAAAAAGTCGTAATATCAAACTGCGAATACGTGCAGAGAGCCTCAATTTGGCTTCAAAATATGGCTCATGCCTCGAAATTGGGGTGTTTGGGATATTTTAAAAACTGCAGGGGAGTTTGTGCAAAATGTGACTCATTGCCTCTTTCAGTACTTTGCATATGTTGGGTATAATAAGTTGTAATTTCAAACTGCGAATACGTGCAGAGAGCCAGAATTTGGCTCCAAAATATGGCTCAGGCTTTGATTTTGGGATGTTTTGGATATTTTGAAAACTGCAGGAAGGTTTGGGACAAATGTGACCAAACGCCGCTTTCAGTACTCGGCATATGTTAGGTATAAAAAGTTGTAATTTCAAACTGCGAATACGTGCAGAGAGCCAGAATTTGGCTCCAAAATATGGCTCAGGCCTCGAAATTGGGATGTTTGGGATATTTTGAAAACTGCAGAGGAGTTTGATCAAAATGTGACTCACTGCCGCGTCCAGTACTTGGCATATGTTGGGTATAAAAAGTCGTACCATCAAACTGCGAATACGATCAGAGAGCCAGAATTTGGCTCCAAAATATGTCTCAGGCCTCGAAATTGGGATATTTGGGATATTTTGAAAACTGCAGGGAGGTTTGGGACAATTGTGACCAAACGCCGCTTTCAGTACTTGGCATATGTTGGGTATAAAAAAGTAGCAATTTCAAACTGCGAATACGTGCAGAGAGCCAGAATTTGGCTCCAAAATATGGCTCAGGCCTCGAAATTGCGATATTTGGGATATTTCGAAAACTGCAGGGAAGTTTGTGCAAAATGTGACTCACTGCTGCTTTCAGGACTTGGCATATGTTGGGTATAAAAAGTCATAATATCAAACTGCGAATACGTGCAGAGAGCCAGAATTTGGCTCCAAAATATGGCTAAGGCCTCGAAATTGGGATATTTGGGATATTTTGAAAACTGCAGGGAGGTTTGGGACAATTGTGACCGAACGCCGCTTTCAGTACTTGGCATTTGTTGGTATGAAAAATTAGCAATTTCAAACTGCGAATACGTGCAGAGAGCCAGAATTTGGCTCCAAAATATCACTCAGGCCTCGAAATAGGGATATTTGGGATATTTCGAAAACTGCAGGGGAGTTTGTGCAAAATGTGACTCACTGCTGCTTTCAGGACTTGGCATATGTTGGGTATAAAAAGTCGTAATATCAAACTGCGAATACGTGCATAGAGCCAGAATTTGGCTCCAAAATATGGCTAAGGCCTCGAAATTGGGATATTTGGGATATTTTGAAAACTGCAGGGAGGTTTGGGACAATTGTGACCGAACGCCGCTTTCAGTACTTGGCATTTGTTGGTATGAAAAATTAGCAATTTCAAACTGCGAATACGTGCAGAGAGCCAGAATTTGGCTCCAAAATATCACTCAGGCCTCGAAATAGGGATATTTGGGATATTTCGAAAACTGCAGGGGAGTTTGTGCAAAATGTGACTCATTGCCGCTTTCAGGACTTGGCATATGTTGGGTATAAAAAGTCGTAATATCAAACTGCTAATACGTTCAGAGAGCCAGAATTTGGCTCCAAAATATAGCTCAGGCTACGATATTGGATTGTTTGGGATATTTTGAAAACTGCAGGAAGGTTTGGGACAAATATGACCAAACGCCGCTTTCAGTAATTGGCATAAGTTGGATATAAAAAGTATTAATATCAAACTGTGAATACGTGCAGAGAGCCTGAATTTGGCTTCAAAATATGGCTCCGGCCTCGAAATTGGGGTGTTTGGGATATTTTGAAAACTGCAGGGGAGTTTGTGCAAAATGTGACTCATTGCCGCTTTCAGTACTTTGCATATGTTGGGTATAATAAGTTGTAATTTCAAACTGCGAATACGTGCAGAGAGCCAGAATTTGGCTTAAAAAAATGGCTCAGGCCTCGATATTGGGATATTTGGGATATTTTGAAAACTGGGGGGATTGGGACAAATGTGACCAAACGCCGCTTTCAGTACTTGGCATATGTTGGGTATAAAAAAGTCGCAATTTAAAACTGCGAAAACGTGCAGAGAGCCAGAATTTGGCTCCAAAATATGGCTCAGGCCTCGAAATTGGGATATTTGGGATATTTCGAAAACTGCAGGGAAGTTTGTGCAAAATGTGACTCACTGCCGCTTTCAGGACTTGGCATATGTTGGGTATAAAAAGTCGTAATATCAAACTGCGAATACGTGCATAGAGCCAGAATTTGGCTCCAAAATATGGCTCAGGCCTCGAAATTGGGATGTTTGGGATATTTTGAAAATTGCAGGGGAGTTTGTGCAAAATGTGACTCATTGCCGCTTTCAGGACTTGGCATATGTTGGGTATAAAAAGTCATAATATCAAACTGCGAATACGTGCAGAGAGCCAGAATTTGGCTCCAAAATATGGCTCAAGCTTCGATTTTGGGATGTTTGGGATATTTTGAAAACTGCAGGAAGGTTTGGGACAAATGTGACCAAACGCCGCTTTCAGTACTTGGCATATGTTGGGTATAAAAAGTCGTAATATCAAACTGTGAATACGTGCAGAGAGCCTGAATTTGGCTTCAAAATATAGCTCATGCCTCGAAATTGGGGTGTTTGGGATATTTTGAAAACTGCATGGGAGTTTGTGCAAAATGTGATTCATTGCCTCTTTCAGTACTTTGCATATGTTGGGTATAATAAGTTGTAATTTCAAACTGCGAATACGTGCAGCGAGCCAGAATTTGGCTCCAAAATATAGCTCAGGCCTTGATATTGGGATATTTGGGATATTTTGAAAACTGCAGGGAGGTTTGGGACAAATGTGACCAAACGCCGCTTTCAGTACTTGGCATATGTTGGGTATAAAAAAGTAGCAATTTTAAACTGCAAATACGTGCAGAGAGCCAGAATTTGGCTCCAAAATATGGCTCAGGCCTCGAAATTGGGATATTTGGGATATTTCGAAAACTGCAGGGGAGTTTGTGCAAAATGTGACTCACTGCCCAGCAAACAATTTTAGGTTGCCACAACATATCTGGAAAGTATTTGAAAGTATTGGAAACGTTTGTTTTATCGTATCAGATACGATATTGTGTGTGGACTTAAATAGGTTTCCAAAACTTATAACCAAGACATATGTATCTAACACTAATTTGAGATGTTGTGGCAACTTTACACTCCTAACATGAGTCATTCATAATCCATTCATATACCAATATGAATCTCTTATGAAAGGTTTGAGCCAATAATCTGAACCCTTCTCACATCTTTGTGTTTAAAGTTAAATTTCTTGAAATTAAATTATATTTTATATTATATTATTTTTATTATATTTTATATTATATTATTATTTTCAATTTTAATATTAAAACCAATTGAAGGGTAAAAAAATCTAATAATTTATATTTCTTTTATTATTTACTAACGGAGAGAGGGGAGGCTGTACGGCGGAGAGTGGCGGCTGTGGCGGACAGTGGCGGCGGTGGCGGATAGTGGCGGCGGGCGGACAGTGGCGGCGGGCAGACAGTGGCGGCGGCGGGCGGACAGTGGCGGCGGTGGCGGATAGTGGCGGCGGGCGGACAGTGGCGGCGGTGGCGGATAGTGGCGGCGGGCGGATAGTGGCGGCGGGCGGACAGTGGCGGCGGTGGCGGATAGTGGCGGCGGGCGGAATGTGGTGGCGGGCGGACAGTGGCGGCGGTGGCGGATAGTGGCGGCGGGCGGACAGGGCGGCGGCGGGCGGA